>NC_092416.1:155192318-155495349 GCF_040894005.1 Engystomops pustulosus | reverse complement strand
ACACACTAAAAGCTAAAAACTACTAATGAGTAATGAATAATACATACTAACCTAGAAGTTGAGCATTTGAGTTGCTCAGACGCTGGCAACCGGTCCAGCACACTTGCTTGAATTCGCTACAGTTGTTGGAGGCACAATTAGGGGGATTTAACTCTCGGTTTCTTTAAGTTGGAAGTGGAAATCTGGAAATGGTATATCAGCTACTGTAGAGGAGCCACAGTATGTCATTGTATATTTGTACATCTGTCATACTTCAGCTGGAGCCCGCTTGTTTTTCCACTAACATCCACTGTTTCCTTTCTTTTTTTTTTTTTTTTTGACCTTATGTGCAATACAAATGTGGAATGTTTAACTGTACTTACGTGTATTTATTAACAGGAGACGTTTATTCTGCAGGCTACTGAAGTAGATTGCCGTTTTTGTTTAAATCATTATATGGTTTGGTTACCCTGTTATCACAATAAGTAAACATTAAATAAGCTGTGGTATTTGACTAGATATTGAAGTCAGAAAACGGGCTGATAAGAAGAATAGAAGTAGGGGTAAACTCCGAGTTGACTAACACTAGGGATTGAGACCCTGGAAAGGGAAAGGGGAGGATAATGGGCCCTAAAGCCGCTCAGCGGAAATCAGGGGGGGGGATTGACAAATTATGGAAAGGTTCCCCGGCAAAAACTAGACAAAACCCCAAAGAAGTAGAGGGAGGAGCAGAGGGGGGCTCTCGGTTTACGGCTTTGCAGGTGGAGGAATTACCAGGGGAACTGAAAGAGACCCTACAAGAGATTCTAGCTACGGTTAAGGAAACTAAGATGGCAGTGGAAGAATCGAAGGGGGCAATAGGAGAACTAAGCCAGCAATTAGGCTCCTTGCAGTCAGAGGTTATGGTTATCAGAGATGAAATGAGTAAGCTTAAGGAAAAATCCAAAGAGATGGAAAAAGACTGTAATAATCTGGCTCATCAGCTGAAAGAAATAAAAAAGGAGATGGAGCTGAGTAGGCAGAAAAACAGGAGTATGCAGGAAAAAATTACAGATTTGGAGGATAGATCCAGAAGAAGTAACATTCGTATAGTCGGTATTCCGGAGGAAGAAAACAATAGAGAGTTGCCCCAGATCATACAAAAAGGGTTAGTGGAGACCTTTGGTAGTGAATGTCTTTCATCCGTCTTTGGGGTAGAAAGAGCACACCGTATACCCCTACGTAAACCCTCACCTGGTCTACCCCCTAGAGCAGTGCTGGTGAAATTGATTAATTCACAAGACAGGGACAGAATCTTGTTTGAAAGTCGAAAGAAAGCTGAAACTGTTTTAAATGGTATTAGGGTTTCTATTTATCCCGATTACTCCAGAGAAACTCAGTTACAAAGAGCTAGATTTAAAGGGGTTAAAAAAAGGTTGGCTGAAGCACAACTGAAATATGCACTGTTATTCCCGTTTAAATTACGGGTCATTTATAAAGATAAAGCACAGTTTTTTTCTACACCAGAGGAAGTGGATAAATGGTTGGACCAGGAGGGCCTGTAATATCAGGCGGGAAGACATCTGGTATTAGGTTTATAGCTTTGGAATGGACACCGAAAATGAAATAAAAGAGAAATTATGGTACGGATCGAGGGTGGGGGTGGGCATCGGTGGGAGGGGGGTGGGGGTGGCGCTAGGAGGAAAACTTGAGACCCGGAGTTGATGGAGGTTGTACGTAACCGGGTCAGTTGGAGATGGGGGTGGGAGGTCCGCTGGAGGGGTGTGGGTGTTTTTTTTTTTTTCTCTCTTCCCCTTCTTTCCCTTTCTTCTCTCTCATGCTAAATGGAGACAGAGGTTAAAATAATATCATGGAATATTAGAGGCTGCAGTGAAAAGCTTAAAAGATGCCAGATTTTTGATATTATTAATAAACATCAGCCAGCAATTATCTCATTGATTGAGACTCATCTGACGGAAGAACATGTGACCAGGCTTAGGAAGAACTGGGTAGGGGAGGAATTCCACTCCTTTGGTAATATCTTCTCAAGAGGGGTTTCAGTTCTCATACATAGGAATATTGATTTCAGGATAGAAAAGAAACGAATAGATAAAGAAGGGAGGTTTATTTTTTTTGCATGGTATCCTAAAAGGAAGAAAAGTCTCTCTGGCCTTTGTATATCTTCCTCCACCAGCATCCCTGGAGATAATTCACTCATTGGTAAAGTTCCTGGAAAATCTAGACGACGCGCCACTTATGGTCATGGGTGATTTTAATTTGGTAATGGACGAACATAGGGATCGTTTTAGATTTTGCCAGGGACTGCAACCAGCATTAAGTAAAAAGGTAAGTAACTTAGTAAGTAACTTAGTAAGCTAAGTAACTTAGTTACTTATGCGAAAGTTTGGGTTGGGTGGACGTCTGGCGTTCACTGTATGGGAATAAGAGGGCATTCTCATGCATGAGTAAGACATACCAGACTCTGTCTAGAATTGATTTGTGTCTTGTGAATAGAGAATTTTTACGGTTTATTAGGAAAATGGTATATGAGGAAATTGTGGTTTCGGACCATGCTCTAGTCATGATTATATTAAAGAACCCTGAGAGGAGCTTTAGACGTTTTAAACTTAACCCATACTGGATCACGCTACTAGAACCTAAGATGGATATGATTGAGGAGTCGGAATGGTTTTGGGCTAAGAACGTGGGAACAGCTGACTTATTAACTGTCTGGGATGCCTACAAACTACATTTAAAGGGGATATACTCTAAGCATATTAAACAGGCAAAGATTCAATACGGATTAGAAGAGCGGAATTTGAAACGGGAAATGAGGGAAGCTGAGCAAGAACTACTGGTATCTCCAACGGAGAGCTGTAGGGAGAAAGCTTTGAAAAGTAGGGATGCCCTTAACAATTTTTTAACGCAAAAAGCGCAACACAAGTCCTTTTTTAGGGACCAGAATCAGTTTGTAGAACAGGGGAAATCAGGTAGAACTTTAGCGAGGTTGATCCAGCATAATGGGAAAAATAATACAATATCTGCGCTCAGGGGAGAGGATGGGAAAATAACAAGGGAGCCATCGGAAATAGTACAAATTTTAAGCAAATTCTATGAAAAATTATACCAGTCCCAAAAGGAAGCACCGATTGAGAGAACTAAGGAATATTTGAGTAAGTTACAGGACCAGAGAATCTCCCAGGTGGATAGGGAAAGCTTGGATGCCCCAATATCAGTGGACGAACTAAAGGAGGCACTTTTTTCGGTTAGCAAAGACTCCTCCCCGGGCCTAGATGGAATCCCATTTGCCCTATATAAGAAATATCATGGTACTTTGCTTCCGAAATTGGAGAAGGTGTGTGGGGAAATATTTCAAAGAGGGACAGTATCGAGGTCGATGGCAGAAGCAGGTATTATATTGATACCAAAACAAGACAAGGATCCCTTGGATGCAGCCTCCTATCGCCCTATTTCATTGTTGAATACCGATGTGAAACTTCTGGCCAAAGTATTGGCAACAAGACTACAAAAAGTAATGAAGGATATTATACATCAAGATCAGAATGGATTTATTCCTGGAAGGAGCACGGGGGACTGCATCCAGAGGATGTATTCTGTTATCGAAATGGGGGAGGGAGAGCTCCGCTCCATCCTGTCACTGGATGCTGTTAAAGCGTTCGATAGGGTGGAGTGGAGCTTTCTATGGGAGACCCTTGAAGGGTTTGGAATGGGCCCAGCTTTTATTAGATACATAAAATGCTTATATAGCGCGCCGGTGGCTAGAGTAAGAGCAGTGGGGAGAGAATCAGAGGCTTTCCCACTATCTCGGGGAACCAGACAGGGATGCCCCTTGTCCCCCCTTCTGTTCGCCATCTATATAGAACCTCTGGCTATCGGGACTGGAGATAAACTGGAACAAATCTGTGATTATGCCCCTGGACTTAGAGACTAAAGAATGGGCGAAAGGGGGTTGTGAAATACAATGCAGGGAAAAATTTCGTTATCTCGGGGTTGAAATATCGGGAGATATATCTGAATTTCATAAGTTGAACTTGCAGCCTCTGATTGGGTCGGTGAGGGCCAAAATCAAATGTTGGAGTAAGCTACCATTTTCGCAAGCAGACAGAATAGGGATAATAAAGATGATAGTGCTGCCACAAGTTTTGTATGTATTGTCCTCATCCCCCATTTGGATTGAGGACTCCTATTTTAAGTTAATGGAATCCATCTTGAACGAACTAATATGGGGCAGAAAGAAGGTGAGAATGAAAATGAAATATTTGTATAGCCCAGTGGGAGAAGGAGGGCTGGGGATCCCCTTCTTCAAAGGCTACTTTATCGCCTCACAGATTGCTCGCTTGGCAAAATGGAAAGAGATACACTGGCTAAACAAGATGGTATTAAGATCTCAGGGCAAGGTCAAATCCATCTTTGAGTTTCTGGAAAGTTATCTAGGGTCGGAAGACCCCTTTAAGAAATGGGCACTCTGTGGGGCAATAACAAAATCCTGGAAGATTTATAAAGAACTTTTAAATATCACTGGTTTTATGGAAGAGACCCCTATTTGGTTCAATAGGAAACTAATAGAAGCAGATAAAATTCCGGATAGAACATTCTGGGGAAACCTGGGGATTAGACAGGTAGCACAAATTTGGGAGGAGGATAGAGTAAAATCATTTAGTAGATTGCAGGAGATACACGGTCTTAAAAACACAGACTGGATTCGTTATTTGCAACTCTCACACGCTCTTAAGGAGGATGCACGCAGGTACGCGGTAAGATTTGAAACACACGCAGGGTTTGAGCTGATTATGAAGGGAGGGACTAATAGGAAATTGATATCGAAAATATATAGACACGTGGTAGTAGGGGTAGCACAGAGGGAAAAATGTAAAGCAAAAAATAAATGGGAAAGATTGATAGGTAATATTGAAGTGGCAGACTTGGGAAAAATTCACAAAAATACAAAAAAAGGGTCAATTAATGCTAACCATAGGATTATTCACTTTAAAATTGTGCATCAGATTTACTATACGCCACTAAGTTTATCTAAAATGGGGGTAAAAGCAAATTCTAGTTGTTGGAAGTGTAAGATGTTGGACGCTGATTTTCTTCACTTGGTTTGGGGATGTCAAATAATAGGGGTGTTTTGGGAAGGTATCTTTGGGTACATTTCTTGCAAGCTGGAAATTAATTTAACTAGGTCTGTTCAAAGTGCGATATTTGGATTAATTGAGAATTTAGACGCAGAAAGGAAATATGGCAGACTGATTCTAAAACTAATGAACCTAGCTTGTGTCTGTA
This sequence comes from Engystomops pustulosus, assembly GCF_040894005.1. Classification (NCBI taxonomy): domain Eukaryota; kingdom Metazoa; phylum Chordata; class Amphibia; order Anura; family Leptodactylidae; genus Engystomops; species Engystomops pustulosus. The sequence continues at coordinate 155,490,087 of NC_092416.1, read as the reverse complement.
TTGCACAAAAATGGGGTTCCGAAAACCCTCCCTCAGTTGAAGCCTGGCAGAGTTATACCCTTCGCATCAAAAATTTTGAGAAGAATATAGCTAGGAAAAATGGAACTCTGGCAAAATGGGAAAAGATATGGGTTAAATGGGAGTGATTCTTTATCCCTTCCCCCTCTTTCCTTCTTTTTTTTTTTTTTTTTTTTTTCCTCCAGCGGATCTAGAAGGGGAGGATGTGGGTGGGAGGGGAGGCAAGTTATGTAATTACTTGTGTACAAACGTAGATACGTGGATATGACATGTAATTCCAGGTGATACGTGTTTTGTTGAATTTTTGCATGTATATGAAAAAGATGTCGCATAATCATAATTGGAAAGAACGTTTTAGTATTGGAATAGGCACAGTAAAAAATATGGATGTAAATTTTTAAAGATTTTGTAAAAGGTAGAAGGTTAACCTCTAAATATTGTAAAATTTTTCATTAACCCGTGGATGTAACCTTTTATATTTTGTATATTTTGCATAATAAAGTTTACCTCTTTAAAGAAAAAAAAAAAAAAATGGGAAAACCCCTTTAGGGTGCGTTCACACGTTGCAGTTAAAACGGTTTTAGGTGCAGTTTTGTCAATTGAACAGGTGAAAGACATGAACTGAACGAGTGAATTTGATTTTTAAGGGGAAACCTGCTCCACAAATGTCATTCACCCATTCAGTTCATGAATTTCACCTGTTCAATTGACAAAACTGCACATAAAACCATCTCAAAGCTGATTGCGATGCAGTTTTAACTGCAACGTGTGAACGCACCCTTAGGTATTTACAACCCAATCTGTGTCTGTGGTCACATGTTCCGATAGCGTTTCGTTTCTTAATGAATCGCTAGTGTAGGGGGAGGGCGCCTTCCCACGTGGCGTTTTTCTTGCGTTTTTAAATGCATCCAAAACAAAAGTGGGAGGGAGTTTGACCAAAACGCATATGTGTTTGCAATGAAATGCATACGTTTCATTGGAAACGGATGCGTTTCAGGCAAACCCCCCTCCCACTTGTGTTTTGGATGCTTTAAAAACGCAAGAAAAACGCCACGTGGGAAGGCGCCCGGACTCGGCCCCATAGCATATGCGTTTCCAGTGAAGTAACCAGCACCCGGTGTCTTTTGATACAAGACAAAAATGCAAGACACCGGGTGCTGGTTACCAATCACATGCATTCCATTGGAAGCGCTTATGCGTTTGGGTCTAGCCCCCGCCCGTCCGCTCAAGTGTTCCGCAGCACTAGCGGATTGTTTGACCCCAGCCTAAGGGCGCGTTCACACGTTGCGTTTTGGTTGCGTTTTCATTGCGTTTGGAACGCATATACAACAGCTGATGTGAGGTAATTTGCCTAATTACATTACCGTTTACGTTTGTAAACGCAATGTTAACGCATGCGTTAACAAAACGCATGCGTTAACGCTTTGTTAACGCATGCGTTAACATCGCGTTTACGATGCGTTTTGTTAACGCATGCGTTAACAGTGATGAAATTAGGCAAATCACCTCTCCTCAGCTGTTGTATATGCGTTTCAAACGCAATGAAAACGCAGGTCTAAACGCAACGTGTGAACGCGCCCTTAGGGCGCGTGAACTCGTGAACACGCCCTCAGGGTTTATTTTTATGGCGATATTAAAGCCGTATTAAGCCCTGTAAGTATCACTGTATCAGATTTTGAAAGCGATCATCATGAATATTTCTGATGCAGCGTCTTTCTATGGTGTCACATCAAATGAAGATTGCAGGACCCAGTGTCCTGCTGCTGTGATGGCTGAGCTGTGTTATAACAGCCAGTGTCAGCCAGTGTTCACACGACCGTTGGGTATATACGTCCCCCAGCAATAGGCGCACAGAGCTATACTGCTCCATACCGGGGAAGAAGATAGGACATGGGCACCGTGCACACCATGCGCTCACCCCCTCCTCTTCTCCAGTGCGCCGATGTGGGACACACACCAATAGATACATCATATATAATTGTATTTGGGGGGCCCCAGGAACCTGAGGCCGAATTCACACATTCAGAATTTCAGATGAAGTCTTTGAAGCCAAAAGCAGGTGTGGAGCATATTGGGTGAGCACATACCACTGAGAGGTGAGGCGTCTTTTTTAACCCCACTCCTGGTTTGGACATTAAAACTGCCTCTGAAAAACTGAACGTGTGAACGCACCCCGAGTCCAACACTGATCCCTGGCACTAACACCCGGGAACAGAAAAGCTCAATCCTAGGTATTTAACCCCTTAGTGGCGATTGTGGGACGTCACAGGCAGGTGAGGCTTCTTTGAGGAGAAAAAAAATAACATGTAAAGAGAACATACTACACAACAACACAATAAAATTGCTCTCTTTTTAAAAATAAAAATCACACAGATTGGGGCACATTTACTTACAAAGAGCATTGTGTGTCTCCCGCTCAGGTCCGACAGAGTTCACCATCTTTTTTGTGGTGCATCTTTAACATTGGGCTTGTGACGCAATTTGAAAGTTAAATATGGCGCTGGTCCGAATCAGTGGGACTGTCTGACAGCACATCCCCTAATTTGTGTTGCATGGAAGCCAGCGCAACTGCACCACAAAAGGATCACGTGCGACACAATCCCAGCGCAGAGACTTCTTAAATACCTGTGCAAGTCATCTTGGCCACGGAGAACGTGAACAGTCCAACTAAAGTGCGTCACAAAGCCCTTAGTAAATGTGCCCCACGTTGTAGTACCACACCCGTTCCAACCCTTCCAGGCTAAGAAACTTGTATTTATCCCTTATAACATACACAAAAAATGGAGGTCGTTTAAGATGAAATCCCTATAAATTTGTGTGTATATCGACCCAAAGAAAAAAAGTTATACTGTAATATTATTTACGTTCCACAGTAAATGCAGACATTTCTTATCAAAAAACAATGTCAGATTTGTGGAGTTTTTTTTTAAATAAACAGCACAGAAAGGGTTAAAAAAAAGTTCAACTGCAGGACATTAAAACTCTAAATTAAAAAATAAAAAAATAATTTGTCCTTAAGAAAACATGACCCCATACATTGACAAAAAAACCCATGAAATATAGCCTGGTCATTAACGTAGAAAATAGGTAAGTGGTATTATGATTATAATGATCCCCAAGTTTATTTTGGTGCTCTATTGAGCTTGGATCTGGTGCTGAAGTTATGGGGTGAGCTCAGGGTCGGACTGGGGTGCCAAGGGCCCACCAGTGAAATTAATTCTGGGGGCCCACCAGCTGCTTCATCGATACGTGCGAGCCACCCCCATGTATATTTTCATTGCGTTTCTGAACGTGCTGCAAATGCAAGGTGTGAATGCAGCCTGTGGCCATGTTCACACATTCCGTTTTTTGTTGCTTTTTTCAACGCTTTGGAAAGACGATCTGTTCCTCTTCCATTTGAATGCATGTCCATTCAGCAGACAAACTTTAAATTTTTGCAACAAAAAAAACATAGGGCAGATTTATCAAGTGTCTGAAAGTCAGAATATTTCTAGTTGCCCATGGCAACCAATCATAGCTCAGCTTTCATTTTACCAGTGCTCATGAATATTTTAAAGGGGAGCTGTGATTGGGCAACTAGAAAAATTCTGACTTTCAGACATCTTGATAATTCTGCCCCATAATGTGTGAACGCAGCCCCAGGCTTCCTGCACAATACACTTGTGCAGTTCTTGGGATGCAAACAACGGTCCCATGGAACATTGTTTGAGGGCGCGTTCACACGTTGCGTTTTGACCTGCATTTTCATTGCATTTGAAACGCATATACAACAGCTGAGGAGAGGTTATTTGCCTAATGACATCACTGTTAGCATTTCCGTTTACAAAACGCATTGTAAACGCGATGTTAACGCATGTGTTAACAACGCATTAACGCATATGTTAACATTGCATTTACAAATGTAAACGGTAATGTAATTAGGCAAATCACCTCTCATCAGCTGTTTTATATGCGTTTCAAACGCAATGAAAACGCGACCAAAACGCAACGTGTGACCGCGCGCTGAGGGTTGCTTGTCATCGGGATGTAAGTACATAATAATAGCCTGAACCGCAAACATGGTTAGGACCTGCTCTGTCATTTGCAGCTCAGGCAGTCGGCTCATACACGGTTGTGATATTCACAGCCGTGTGCATGAGCCCATGGAGGTGAATGAGGACGTGTAAAACAATCCTGCAGAAAACAGGCCTCAGGCCCCATGCACACTTTTTGTTTTTTGATGAGTTTTAAATGCATTGGAAACCGCAAAAGGGAGGGGCTTTGTCAGAACACTTATGTCTTTCTACTGAAACACTTTTGCTCTGGAATGAGCCCCTCCCAGTTGGTTTTCTTAAATGGAAATAAAACAGATCAAGAACTGCAACGTGTGAATGGGGCCTGAGGCTTGTTATCTGCCGGACTGTTTAACTTCCTGGAATCAGTATTTAACATTTATCACCAGGATGAAGGATTGTAAACCTGCAGATCCTACCAGAGGGGGCGCACAACAGCATGTAAGTGTGCTTGGTTTACAATCCTTCATCCTGGTGATAGATGTCCTTTAAGGACTGCACATGGTACATGTATGTCCTTAACAGGTTCAGGTACAGGTGGTCCCCTACTAAAGGACACCCGACTTACAGACAACCCCTAGTTACAGACATACCCCTCTGCCCACTTTTACCTGTGGTGAAGTCTCTGGATGTTACTTTAGTGCCAGACTAATGATCATCTGTAAGGTGTCTGTAATGAAGCTTTATTGGTAATCTTCGGTTTCATTACAGCAAAAAATTTAGAAAGTCTAATTGTCACTGGGACAAAATGTTTTTTTGTCTGGATCTACAATTATAAAATATACAATTCCTACTTACATACAAAGTCAACTCAAGTACAAACCTAAGGAACCTATCTGGTAAATAACCCAGGGACTGCCCGTATATGAAGAAGGTTCACAGGCTTGGTCCTCTTCATACACACCTTTGTACCAAAGGTTCATTTTTTTTATATAAAATCTGAATAAAAGCTTTATGAATATGGTGTCCTCGTGATCACACTTACCCAAGGAATTAAGGGAAGGTATGATTTGGAGCATACAGTGAAAGCCATACATACGTAGCCCACAAAAAAATGGCATAAGTATGTTTTTTTTTGTCATTTTTACCCCATTGGGATTTTTTCCCGCTTTCCAGTACATGGCATAGAATATTAAATACCATCACTAGGAAGTACAATTTGTTATGCAGAAAACAAGCCTCATACAGCTCTGTACATGGAAATAACACCGTTATGGATTTTTAAAGACACAGAAGTAAAAATGGAAAATCAAAGATGAAAATGGCCTGGCCTTTAACCCTTTAAGGGTTAATATTTCGTGCAATGCACTAGGAAGCTGGAGGAAAATTCCAAATGTGGTATAAATGACAAAAAAAGTTGCATTATTTTTATTACAGACTCGGTTTCACAAACCTCTTACTTTTTTAAACTTTAATGTACAGAGCTGGAGAAGCTGACGTTTTCAGTGATATCAGTTTGTGAAGTGAAGAAACTTTTCATCACTTTTTATTCAAATGTTTGTTCATTGAAACGGTGATGAATCTTCAATTTGGACATCATGACGGGTGGGGGTGGGATTGTTGGTAAAACTGAGGCTGCGTTCACACGTAACGCGGGGTATACTGGTAATACTGAGGCTTTGGTCACACGTAACGCAGGGTATGCTGGTAATACTGAGGCTGGGGTCACATGTAATGCGGGGTATGCTGGTAATACTGAGGCTGCGGTCACATGTAATGCGGGGTATGCTGGTAATACTGAGGCTGCGGTCACAAGTAACGCGGGGTATGCTGGTAATACTGAGGCTGCGGTCACATGTAATGCAGGGTATGCTGGTAATACTGAGGCTGCGGTCACATGTAATGCGGGGTATGCTGGTAATACTGAGGCTGCGGTCACACGTAACGCGGGGTATGCTGGGGTCATACGTAACGCGGAGTATACTGGTAATACTGAGGCTGCGGTCACATGTAATGCGGGGTATGCTGGTAATACTGAGGCTGCGGTCACATGTAACGCTGGGTATGCTGGTAATACTGAGGCTGCAGTCACATGTAACGCAGGGTATGCTGGTAATACTGAGGCTGCAGTCACATGTAACGCGGGGTATGCTGGTAATACTGAGGCTTCGGTCACACGTAACGCGGGGTATGCTGGTAATACTGAGGCTGCGGTCACATGTAATGCGGGGTATGCTGGTAATACTGAGGCTGCGGTCACACATAACGCAGGGTATGCTGGTAATACTGAGGCTGCGGTCACACGTAACGCTGTGTATACTGGTAATACTGAGGCTGCTGTCACACGTAACGCGGTGTATACTGGTAATACTGAGGCTGCGGTCACACGTAACGCGGGGTATGCTGGTAATACTGAGGCTGCGGTCACACGTAACGCAGGATATACTGAATACCGACGCTGGGGTCACACGTAACGCGGGGTATGCTGGTAATACTGAGGCTGCGGTCCCATGTAACGCGGGGTCTGCTGGTAATACTGAGTCTGCAGACACAGGTAACAGAGGGTATGCTGGTAATAATGAGGCTGCGGTCACACATAACGCAAGGTATGCTGGTAATACCGAGGCTGCGGTCACACATAACACGGGGTATACTGGTAATACTGAGGCTGCGATCACATGTACGTGGGGTATGCTGGTAATACTGAGGCTGCGGTCACACGTAACGCGGGGTATGCTGGTAATACTGAGTCTGCGGTCACACGTAACGCGGGGTATGCTGGTAATACTGAGGCTGTGGTCACACGTAACGCAGGGTATGCTGGTAATACTGAGGCAGCGGTCAAATATAACGCAGGGTATGCTGGTAATACCGAGGCTGCGGTCACATGTAACGCAGGGTATGCTGGTAATACTGAGGCTGCGGTCACACGTAACGCATGGTATGCTGGTAATACTGAGGCTGCGGTCACACGTAACGCAGGGTATGCTGGTAATACTGAGGCAGCGGTCAAACATAACGCAGGGTATGCTGGTAATACCGAGGCTGCCGTCACATGTATTGCGGCGTATGCTGGTAATACTGAGGCTGCGGTCACACGTAACGCAGGGTATGCTGGTAATACTGAGGCTGCGGTCACACATAACGCAGGGTATGCTGGTAATACTGAGGCTGCCGTCACATGTATTGCGGCGTATGCTGGTAATACTGAGGCTGCGGTCACACGTAACGCAGGGTATGCTGGTAATACCGAGGCTGCGGTCACATGTATTGCGGCGTATGCTGGTAATACTGAGGCTTCGGTCACACGTAACGCAGGGTATGCTGGTAATACCGAGGCTGCCGTCACATGTATTGCGGCGTATGCTGGTAATACTGAGGCTGCGGTCACATGTAACGCATTGATTCCTTCAGCCCTTGCATTTGGACAATACAGGACACTGGGTGCCGGTTATCCATCGCATGCGTCTGCATAGAAGCCCATCCTGCCCCCGTGCGCTTTGATTCCATTTCTAAACACAGTCAGCGCGTTACGTGTGACAACACTCCTTATTCTACAGCAATACTTAATACAGTCAATCAAAGTACTACAACTTTCAGCATCTCATTCAACTGCTGGGAGTTGTAGTTCTTGAGCCCACTGTTATTCTATATATATGTACACATTGCAGGGATGTAATGAGGTGCACTGTGTGTATGTAAATGTGATGCACTTTTATTTTGTACCTTTTTCTTGTGCTGGAAGCCATCATGGGGGAGCAGCAGCTCCTCATCCATTCTGAGCTCCTGCACATGAGTGCAGCCTGTGCTGTGCCAGGGGGAGGACACTCCAGCAGCAGCTCCTCATCCATCCTGAGCTCCTGCACATGAGTGCAGCCTGTGCTGTGCCAGGGGGAGGACACTTCAGCAGCAGCTGCTAGCTGATTGGTGGCACCTGATGTCTGTCAAGACCAGGAGGAAGGGGGCCCACTGTGAGTACTAGGGGGCCCACGTCCTCTGGTCTGTAATTAGTGACAGCTCACTGTCTGCTCCTCCAGTCAGGCAGCAGCAATAAATCAGGGGCCATGTTCTCCTGCAGTAACGCAGGGGCTGAGGTGCTCAGTGCAGAGGAGGAAATGTCTTACTCACTGCCCCAGCGCTGCTGTGTCTCCCTTCTGCAGGATGTCGTAGTCCCACCTGCAGCCCCCCTCCTCCAGCCTCAGCTGAATGTGACCTATGATAAGGGCCCATGGGGGTTTTGACCAATATCCGGCAGGCCAGTCCGAGCCTGGGTGAGCTTGACGCTGCACTGTTGAGTCTGGTCTCTTCGTCTTCTTCTTCTTCTCTACCTCTCCTTTTTCCGCAAAACCTGTATTACCTTCTATTAAAAAAGACTCACACACTCTGCTTGGATTAAATTGGCCACAGCAGCCTTTTATTAACAATACAACAATAAAAACACAGTCAAACTGCTAAATAATTTAACATCCCCCCCCCCTTTTAATCAAAGAGGAAGTGAGGAGTTACCAAAATTGAGTAACAGCCATTCTGCACCCCTACTTTTCTCTTTACCCCAAACCGCCACCTCCGATTCAAGGGCACCATAGAGTGCAGTAATGGCCGTCTCTACTCCTTTTTCCACTCCCCGGGACACCACCCAGCGGGAGCCCAAACCGCCATCCCCCAGGCGGCCCACCAAATTAAATAGATGAATCCTATCCACCAGGTCTCTTTTCTACCCCCTCACTCCACCAACTCCAAGGACCTTGCTCCTCCCTCACCGCCACAGCACGCATGTCTTGACCACCTCAAACATGCGCGCCCCCCACCAGCCTCCATGCCCTTTCCAGGCCACCCTGTACGCCAAGGGCCCACAAATCCATACCAATTGCATTAAGATGCACACCATCTCCCAGCCAGTATTCGCCTCTTCCTTCTTCCAACTCATGGTGCCTCACCACTATCCCACCATTTCTGGCCAAAAAACCGCCCACTGCCCGATTCAACTTAACCCGAGCTCTATTTAGCCTCCCCACCGACCGAGCATGCCTCCATCTCTTCCTACGCACCACATCCGACCAACCCACAACCAATGATGGGTACAACACCCACATCTTTAACAAATTGTGCTTTATGTCACGAATTAACTCCCTTACCGGCCGGGCTCCTAAGTCATTGCCCCCAATATGAAACATCGCTACTTCAGAGACTTTATCTAACGCCACGCACCTCTGAAACTCTTCCAAAACCTGTCCCCATTTCATCCCCCTGTAACCTAACCATCTCACTATCAACAAATCTCTATTAAAACCCAATTGCCTACCTTCCCGGCGCATACCCGCCCGTTGTGCACCCCAGTACACATACGAATGCCCGAAAATCCACGCCAGGCACGGCCCTGAACCTATAATGATAAAGAAAATTAAAAACACCCCCCCCCCCAAGCACAAACATGTTTTTTCACCAACCACCTCCCAGCACCAACTAATTTTCCGCCACCAAATGCGGTCGAACATATGACCGATAATGCCCTCATTCCCATCTGCCAATCTGCTTTACCATATCCGGCCCTAAACCCCATGCTGCGGCTTCCGTTGCCGCCCCGATCCTAAATGAATGCGGAGCGAAATCTTCCCCTCTGAAACCCAACTGCTCGCTACATTTACGAAACACCGCCGAAAATTGAAAAACCGATAATGATGACCCGTCCAAATGGGAAAACAAAGGGCCCCCCTTTCGCCCCTAAAAACCAAAAACCTCGTCAAAACATCCAACGGGCACATCTGAGATCCCCCTCACTTCCCGCAACACCACTCTTTTCCCCCTACCCATCTGATCCGTCTTAGACCTCCGTATCCAAAATTCCACACCCCCGTCCCTGATCAACACATCTTCCCTCAATAGCCCTCCAACTGACTTTCTGCTCTTGGCGACTAATTTGCTTATGCGCAAGGCCCCAAAGAAAGCCCATGAGAAGGCCAATCTGAACAAACATACTTCTGCTTGTGAAACGCACACCCCCCCCAAAGTCACCCCCAATTTTTCCAAAAGCCCAAATGACACTGGCCTCCTTCTATCCACCCCCCCTTTCCTCTCCTAAACCCCCGCACTGCCTGTTTTACTAAAAACTCTTTCGTCACGTCTCGCAATCCGCGCAAACGAAAACCAAAACCCACCCCTGCAAGCCATTTGTTCACTCTAGCAACAGACCACCCAGTTACTGCTGCCCTACCCAACCATACCAATAATGCTACCACCTTTTTGTCATCATCCCACGTGCCCCCAACCTCCGCCATGAGTTCCTCCCATTGCTGCCACGCCGACCCATACGCCGACCAAGTGCCTCTAGCCAGGGACCTTTGAATCAAGGCCCCCGCCGTGGTAAGGCTATCTCCCACAGAAATTCTGGACATGGGATCCCCTCTTCTTCCGCAGCAGGCGCCAGCTCTCGAAACCGGTCCCACTGTAGGCGAGACAAAGCATCAGCTAACGAGTTATTGACACCCGGTACATGTGCAACACCCTCGCCGATGCAATGGCGAGGGAGTGTTTGCGAATACGTCCCACCTGCATGTACCCACATTACACTACATGGTCCTTATAGGACATAGGGGATATTGCAGTGGTGAATCCTGCCTGGCAAGGCAGAGGTTAAGTGTTTTGTATGATGCAAGATGCTATTATCCAATGATCTGTGTTACATCCTGTCCTTTGTAAGCTGAGATGTGATTGGAGGAGCAGCCACCACCTGAACAAAGGGAGGTAATAAAACCCCCTGGCCAGGAATGTTCTGGAGGATTCTAGTTGAGAGAGATTCCAGTGTAGGAGAATCCTAGAGATCAGTGAGTGAGTGAGCAATCTCTGTCTAGCCCATACCAGAGCAGGAAGAGCCTAGCCCCTGCCTCTGAAGAGTGGAGTCTAAGACTAGAGTTAGTATAGTGAGGAAAGGGGTATCATCTTACCTTTAAAGGTGATACCTGAAGCCCTACAGGACAAGCTGAAGCTTCCTACCAGGACACAGCTGCCTCCCAGCCTGCCCTCTACATCCAGGCTGGTGAACTATCTCCTGAGGCTCCCTCCAACTCACATCTCAGCACTCCATCTACCTGTTAAAGGCACGTTGCTGCGGTTCCTGCCGGTTCAAATAAAGAACTGTAAGTTGTTTTCTTCAACTTCTGTCTCCGTCTGGTCCCTGCTAATACGGCTGCCTTCATCACCGGCACCCTGTCCATCACCCAGAGACTCACACTCGGGACATTAAGGGGTTGCCCCAGGGAGATCCGCTATAGCAGCCTCTCCCTCATCATTTCTTGCCAACACCACCCTGCTGGAGACCTGCCAGGCTGTAGGACAGCCCTCCGGTTCCCCCGTACCAAGCACCGTGACCATAGCGTGCTTAGGCCGCAACCGCCAGCCACTCCGGTACTGCGGGCCCCGGCTGTCTCCAGGCCTCACCTCAAGGGCTAGGCCCTGGTGGGGGATGTTGCAAGTGGCGTCACGAACAGGATTGATACTTCTGTGCCTTATTACGGCATTAAAGACTTTCCTTTATTAAAAAAAACTGTGCTGCCTAACCCTGCTGCCATCCGGGTTTAGGCCCAAGTAATTGTGTGTTTCTGGATTGAACTGTGTTATACTGCTGCCACGTGCTGTCGAGCGCCGCTCCAGCACTCAAGAGGTTAATCCTTGCAAGAACTGTACCAGCTCTGCTACATCCGGCGCTGCCGCGCCTGAAGATTTTACCTCACGAAACTGTGGCGCAGCAAGTAATTCCAGCCCGCCAAAACTTTCACTGGCGGGAAACCCAGAGACATTGCTAAGCTCCGCCCCCTGCGCGTATGGCGCGAATCCTGCCTCAGCGCGCTGTGGCGCAGCAGAAAATTCAGCCCGCCACAACTCCTGGCGGGAAAGACTCAAGCTCCGCCCTCTGGTGCGAAACTCTCCCGCGCTGCAACGCCAGTGAGAGCCCACGAGGTACCTCAGAGTCAGAGCAGCCGCCATCCAGCATCAGAGAGGTTAATCGGCCATCTTGGATTTCTCCACGTGCTGTCTCCTGTCCTGCCGACATGCCGCACAGCCTTCGAGATGAAGAACCAAGTGTCGCATGGCTTGCCCACGAGCCTCGGGCCCCTTCCTCTGCTGCACCGCTTACTGCTGTCTCCCGTACGCAGTCTTCAATGGTGGATTCTCCACAGCGGCTGCCTCCTCCGATGACGGACCTCCTGAGGACCACCGCGGATGTGAGTACCATGGCCCCCAGGGCCTATATCACAGTGACTGTGACTATATCTCCCTTAGCCCCGGCTGGGGTACAGTCCGGCCTCCCTGCAGAGGGTCAACATCTCCCCATAGGAGGCCCGGCTACAAAAGGGACTCTCTTAAAGGGGCCTGACCCCTTATCTAATGCTGCTGATCGTCCTGCGGAGTATCCAGGACCACCTGCTAAGAGGCCCAGGCTGTCCGGTGAGAACGCCCTGCCAGCTACAGAGGTTACCACCACCAGCGCAACAGCGCCCCCAAGAGCTACAGGTCAGTCCAGGAACAACAATCCTTCAGCTGTCAGCAATGGAGAAGTTACAGCTCCTGCGGTCATCATCATGCGCTCCACAGCGCCCCCAGCTACAGAAGGTCAGCCAGAGAAGTGCCTGCCTCCTTCCTTTGCTGAGATGCCTGCCGCCGCAGATGACCTCCCTGCTGTTCCAGCTCCAGCTTCTGGGTGTTCCATGTCAGCAGTTCCAGTGTCTACCACCAGATGTCTTCAGGTGACGGATTTCAACACTGCTTTCTTCACCCAGGCTGATGATGTCCATGCTGCAGTTCCTGCTCCCATGCCTGCAGCCATTGCTCTTGAGCAGCAAGATTAACCCCTGATGGGCTGAAAGCCTTCTTCAGGTACTGTGTACATATGTAAATATTATTTCCGCTAACCCTATAGAGCCAGAGACTTTCCTGAGACTCTCACCCTTATTTATCTCAGTCAAGAGACTCTCCTTGAACTGCCTACTGTCATGTGCTATGATAGCACCCCTTCCTCTGCCACAGCAGAGATTTCTTCAAAGGACTCTGTCCCTCTACACTAGAGGAGACCCTTTGTTTCTTTAGTGCACTTTTCCCCACATCAAGGGCTGTACCCAGAAGATGGACTTTGCCATTAAAGACCTTCTGTGAGACTTTTGCCAGATACTCCAGGGAAAAGTTGCTATTACTATTGACTACTATATTGCACTTAATGCCTTCCTTCTAGGTATGGACGTTATGCTTGCACTTTTTATGCCTTTTCTTTGCAGGAAAAGAGACATTTACTATCGTGCTACCCTGAGTAGCCTATCTACTTCTGTAACGTTTGTAACGTTCAAGATGTGTACCCATTGGGCTCCTAAGCCAATGTGAATTTATCACCTGTTTGCACACTGTCATATATGCCAGTAGTCTGCATTAACCCCTTTCATAGGCATTACAGGTTGTAGTGTGGCTGTGTCGGACCGTCTTTTTGTGTAAAACACTGACCGCTACCTGATCCCTCAAACCGAGGTTTGCACGTGGGGGTAGTCCGTAAACTGCGGGTCCTAAGGGGACCGGGGGTGTTACACAGTTAGCACCTGGATGCCACCCATACATGGGTAAGGATGTCAGTCAGGAGGTACTCGTGTCGCATATGCTAACGCAATGCAGATATACACACTATGTAATTGCCGCCAGGGAAGAAGCGTTGATACAACAAATATACAGGCCTTGGTGCAAGGAGTGGATTACAGGACATGACACCACACCTTTCCTACTGTACAGTTCGGTTTAATGGCGTCAGCGACCAACTGTCATACAGCTACATGTTTTGTCTTAGTCCGACACCAACCCAGGTGCCTGTCTCCAGGACCATGGGCGGTTTGTCCCTACACCTCACATAGCCTGCACTTCCCAGAAGTGCCTTTAGTCCCCTCTGTGCCCCAAACCATCTGTAGTCGAGCCGAGGGCGGCTCTTTCAATTGCCCCCGGGGTATGCAACACCCTCGCCGATGCAATGGCGAGGGAGTGTTTGCGAATACGTCCCACCTGCATGTACCCACATTACACTACATGGTCCTTATAGGACATAGGGGATATTGCAGTGGTGAATCCTGCCTGGCAAGGCAGAGGTTAAGTGTTTTGTATGATGCAAGATGCTATTATCCAATGATCTGTGTTACATCCTGTCCTTTGTAAGCTGAGATGTGATTGGAGGAGCAGCCACCACCTGACCAAAGGGAGGTAATAAAACCCCCTGGCCAGGAATGTTCTGGAGGATTCTAGTTGAGAGAGATTCCAGTGTAGGAGAATCCTAGAGATCAGTGAGTGAGTGAGCAATCTCTGTCTAGCCCATACCAGAGCAGGAAGAGCCTAGCCCCTGCCTCTGAAGAGTGGAGTCTAAGACTAGAGTTAGTATAGTGAGGAAAGGGGTATCATCTTACCTTTAAAGGTGATACCTGAAGCCCTACAGGACAAGCTGAAGCTTCCTACCAGGACACAGCTGCCTCCCAGCCTGCCCTCTACATCCAGGCTGGTGAACTATCTCCTGAGGCTCCCTCCAACTCACATCTCAGCACTCCATCTACCTGTTAAAGGCACGTTGCTGCGGTTCCTGCCGGTTCAAATAAAGAACTGTAAGTTGTTTTCTTCAACTTCTGTCTCCGTCTGGTCCCTGCTAATACGGCTGCCTTCATCACCGGCACCCTGTCCATCACCCAGAGACTCACACTCGGGACATTAAGGGGTTGCCCCAGGGAGATCCGCTATAGCAGCCTCTCCCTCATCATTTCTTGCCAACACCACCCTGCTGGAGACCTGCCAGGCTGTAGGACAGCCCTCCGGTTCCCCCGTACCAAGCACCGTGACCATAGCGTGCTTAGGCCGCAACCGCCAGCCACTCCGGTACTGCGGGCCCCGGCTGTCTCCAGGCCTCACCTCTAGGGCTAGGCCCCGGTGGGGGATGTTGCAAGTGGCGTCACGAACAGGATTGATACTTCTGTGCCTTATTACGGCATTAAAGACTTTCCTTTATTAAAAAAACTGTGCTGCCTAACCCTGCTGCCATCCGGGTTTAGGCCCAAGTAATTGTGTGTTTCTGGATTGAACTGTGTTATACTGCTGCCACGTGCTGTCGAGCGCCGCTCCAGCACTCAAGAGGTTAATCCTTGCAAGAACTGTACCAGCTCTGCTACATCCGGCGCTGCCGCGCCTGAAGATTTTACCTCACGAAACTGTGGCGCAGCAAGTAATTCCAGCCCGCCAAAACTTTCACTGGCGGGAAACCCAGAGACATTGCTAAGCTCCGCCCCCTGCGCGTATGGCGCGAATCCTGCCTCAGCGCGCTGTGGCGCAGCAGAAAATTCAGCCCGCCACAACTCCTGGCGGGAAAGACTCAAGCTCCGCCCTCTGGTGCGAAACTCTCCCGCGCTGCAACGCCAGTGAGAGCCCACGAGGTACCTCAGAGTCAGAGCAGCCGCCATCCAGCATCAGAGAGGTTAATCGGCCATCTTGGATTTCTCCACGTGCTGTCTCCTGTCCTGCCGACATGCCGCACAGCCTTCGAGATGAAGAACCAAGTGTCGCATGGCTTGCCCACGAGCCTCGGGCCCCTTCCTCTGCTGCACCGCTTACTGCTGTCTCCCGTACGCAGTCTTCAATGGTGGATTCTCCACAGCGGCTGCCTCCTCCGATGACGGACCTCCTGAGGACCACCGCGGATGTGAGTACCATGGCCCCCAGGGCCTATATCACAGTGACTGTGACTATATCTCCCTTAGCCCCGGCTGGGGTACAGTCCGGCCTCCCTGCAGAGGGTCAACATCTCCCCATAGGAGGCCCGGCTACAAAAGGGACTCTCTTAAAGGGGCCTGACCCCTTATCTAATGCTGCTGATCGTCCTGCGGAGTATCCAGGACCACCTGCTAAGAGGCCCAGGCTGTCCGGTGAGAACGCCCTGCCAGCTACAGAGGTTACCACCGCCAGCGCAACAGCGCCCCCAAGAGCTACAGGTCAGTCCAGGAACAACAATCCTTCAGCTGTCAGCAATGGAGAAGTTACAGCTCCTGCGGTCATCATCATGCGCTCCACAGCGCCCCCAGCT
This sequence comes from Engystomops pustulosus, assembly GCF_040894005.1. NCBI lineage: Eukaryota > Metazoa > Chordata > Amphibia > Anura > Leptodactylidae > Engystomops > Engystomops pustulosus. The sequence goes on along the minus strand of NC_092416.1, from coordinate 155,473,995 downwards.
ACAGAAGGTCAGCCAGAGAAGTGCCTGCCTCCTTCCTTTGCTGAGATGCCTGCCGCCGCAGATGACCTCCCTGCTGTTCCAGCTCCAGCTTCTGGGTGTTCCATGTCAGCAGTTCCAGTGTCTACCACCAGATGTCTTCAGGTGACGGATTTCAACACTGCTTTCTTCACCCAGGCTGATGATGTCCATGCTGCAGTTCCTGCTCCCATGCCTGCAGCCATTGCTCTTGAGCAGCAAGATTAACCCCTGATGGGCTGAAAGCCTTCTTCAGGTACTGTGTACATATGTAAATATTATTTCCGCTAACCCTATAGAGCCAGAGACTTTCCTGAGACTCTCACCCTTATTTATCTCAGTCAAGAGACTCTCCTTGAACTGCCTACTGTCATGTGCTATGATAGCACCCCTTCCTCTGCCACAGCAGAGATTTCTTCAAAGGACTCTGTCCCTCTACACTAGAGGAGACCCTTTGTTTCTTTAGTGCACTTTTCCCCACATCAAGGGCTGTACCCAGAAGATGGACTTTGCCATTAAAGACCTTCTGTGAGACTTTTGCCAGATACTCCAGGGAAAAGTTGCTATTACTATTGACTACTATATTGCACTTAATGCCTTCCTTCTAGGTATGGACGTTATGCTTGCACTTTTTATGCCTTTTCTTTGCAGGAAAAGAGACATTTACTATCGTGCTACCCTGAGTAGCCTATCTACTTCTGTAACGTTTGTAACGTTCAAGATGTGTACCCATTGGGCTCCTAAGCCAATGTGAATTTATCACCTGTTTGCACACTGTCATATATGCCAGTAGTCTGCATTAACCCCTTTCATAGGCATTACAGGTTGTAGTGTGGCTGTGTCGGACCGTCTTTTTGTGTAAAACACTGACCGCTACCTGATCCCTCAAACCGAGGTTTGCACGTGGGGGTAGTCCGTAAACTGCGGGTCCTAAGGGGACCGGGGGTGTTACACAGTTAGCACCTGGATGCCACCCATACATGGGTAAGGATGTCAGTCAGGAGGTACTCGTGTCGCATATGCTAACGCAATGCAGATATACACACTATGTAATTGCCGCCAGGGAAGAAGCGTTGATACAACAAATATACAGGCCTTGGTGCAAGGAGTGGATTACAGGACATGACACCACACCTTTCCTACTGTACAGTTCGGTTTAATGGCGTCAGCGACCAACTGTCATACAGCTACATGTTTTGTCTTAGTCCAACACCAACCCAGGTGCCTGTCTCCAGGACCATGGGCGGTTTGTCCCTACACCTCACATAGCCTGCACTTCCCAGAAGTGCCTTTAGCCCCCTCTGTGCCCCAAACCATCTGTAGTCGAGCCGAGGGCGGCTCTTTCAATTGCCCCCGGGGTATGCAACACCCTCGCCGATGCGATGGCGAGGGAGTGTTTGCGAATACGTCCCACCTGCATGTACCCACATTACACTACATGGTCCTTATAGGACATAGGGGATATTGCAGTGGTGAATCCTGCCTGGCAAGGCAGAGGTTAAGTGTTTTGTATGATGCAAGATGCTATTATCCAATGATCTGTGTTACATCCTGTCCTTTGTAAGCTGAGATGTGATTGGAGGAGCAGCCACCACCTGACCAAAGGGAGGTAATAAAACCCCCTGGCCAGGAATGTTCTGGAGGATTCTAGTTGAGAGAGATTCCAGTGTAGGAGAATCCTAGAGATCAGTGAGTGAGTGAGCAATCTCTGTCTAGCCCATACCAGAGCAGGAAGAGCCTAGCCCCTGCCTCTGAAGAGTGGAGTCTAAGACTAGAGTTAGTATAGTGAGGAAAGGGGTATCATCTTACCTTTAAAGGTGATACCTGAAGCCCTACAGGACAAGCTGAAGCTTCCTACCAGGACACAGCTGCCTCCCAGCCTGCCCTCTACATCCAGGCTGGTGAACTATCTCCTGAGGCTCCCTCCAACTCACATCTCAGCACTCCATCTACCTGTTAAAGGCACGTTGCTGCGGTTCCTGCCGGTTCAAATAAAGAACTGTAAGTTGTTTTCTTCAACTTCTGTCTCCGTCTGGTCCCTGCTAATACGGCTGCCTTCATCACCGGCACCCTGTCCATCACCCAGAGACTCACACTCGGGACATTAAGGGGTTGCCCCAGGGAGATCCGCTATAGCAGCCTCTCCCTCATCATTTCTTGCCAACACCACCCTGCTGGAGACCTGCCAGGCTGTAGGACAGCCCTCCGGTTCCCCCGTACCAAGCACCGTGACCATAGCGTGCTTAGGCCGCAACCGCCAGCCACTCCGGTACTGCGGGCCCCGGCTGTCTCCAGGCCTCACCTCTAGGGCTAGGCCCCGGTGGGGGATGTTGCAAGTGGCGTCACGAACAGGATTGATACTTCTGTGCCTTATTACGGCATTAAAGACTTTCCTTTATTAAAAAAACTGTGCTGCCTAACCCTGCTGCCATCCGGGTTTAGGCCCAAGTAATTGTGTGTTTCTGGATTGAACTGTGTTATACTGCTGCCACGTGCTGTCGAGCGCCGCTCCAGCACTCAAGAGGTTAATCCTTGCAAGAACTGTACCAGCTCTGCTACATCCGGCGCTGCCGCGCCTGAAGATTTTACCTCACGAAACTGTGGCGCAGCAAGTAATTCCAGCCCGCCAAAACTTTCACTGGCGGGAAACCCAGAGACATTGCTAAGCTCCGCCCCCTGCGCGTATGGCGCGAATCCTGCCTCAGCGCGCTGTGGCGCAGCAGAAAATTCAGCCCGCCACAACTCCTGGCGGGAAAGACTCAAGCTCCGCCCTCTGGTGCGAAACTCTCCCGCGCTGCAACGCCAGTGAGAGCCCACGAGGTACCTCAGAGTCAGAGCAGCCGCCATCCAGCATCAGAGAGGTTAATCGGCCATCTTGGATTTCTCCACGTGCTGTCTCCTGTCCTGCCGACATGCCGCACAGCCTTCGAGATGAAGAACCAAGTGTCGCATGGCTTGCCCACGAGCCTCGGGCCCCTTCCTCTGCTGCACCGCTTACTGCTGTCTCCCGTACGCAGTCTTCAATGGTGGATTCTCCACAGCGGCTGCCTCCTCCGATGACGGACCTCCTGAGGACCACCGCGGATGTGAGTACCATGGCCCCCAGGGCCTATATCACAGTGACTGTGACTATATCTCCCTTAGCCCCGGCTGGGGTACAGTCCGGCCTCCCTGCAGAGGGTCAACATCTCCCCATAGGAGGCCCGGCTACAAAAGGGACTCTCTTAAAGGGGCCTGACCCCTTATCTAATGCTGCTGATCGTCCTGCGGAGTATCCAGGACCACCTGCTAAGAGGCCCAGGCTGTCCGGTGAGAACGCCCTGCCAGCTACAGAGGTTACCACCGCCAGCGCAACAGCGCCCCCAAGAGCTACAGGTCAGTCCAGGAACAACAATCCTTCAGCTGTCAGCAATGGAGAAGTTACAGCTCCTGCGGTCATCATCATGCGCTCCACAGCGCCCCCAGCTACAGAAGGTCAGCCAGAGAAGTGCCTGCCTCCTTCCTTTGCTGAGATGCCTGCCGCCGCAGATGACCTCCCTGCTGTTCCAGCTCCAGCTTCTGGGTGTTCCATGTCAGCAGTTCCAGTGTCTACCACCAGATGTCTTCAGGTGACGGATTTCAACACTGCTTTCTTCACCCAGGCTGATGATGTCCATGCTGCAGTTCCTGCTCCCATGCCTGCAGCCATTGCTCTTGAGCAGCAAGATTAACCCCTGATGGGCTGAAAGCCTTCTTCAGGTACTGTGTACATATGTAAATATTATTTCCGCTAACCCTATAGAGCCAGAGACTTTCCTGAGACTCTCACCCTTATTTATCTCAGTCAAGAGACTCTCCTTGAACTGCCTACTGTCATGTGCTATGATAGCACCCCTTCCTCTGCCACAGCAGAGATTTCTTCAAAGGACTCTGTCCCTCTACACTAGAGGAGACCCTTTGTTTCTTTAGTGCACTTTTCCCCACATCAAGGGCTGTACCCAGAAGATGGACTTTGCCATTAAAGACCTTCTGTGAGACTTTTGCCAGATACTCCAGGGAAAAGTTGCTATTACTATTGACTACTATATTGCACTTAATGCCTTCCTTCTAGGTATGGACGTTATGCTTGCACTTTTTATGCCTTTTCTTTGCAGGAAAAGAGACATTTACTATCGTGCTACCCTGAGTAGCCTATCTACTTCTGTAACGTTTGTAACGTTCAAGATGTGTACCCATTGGGCTCCTAAGCCAATGTGAATTTATCACCTGTTTGCACACTGTCATATATGCCAGTAGTCTGCATTAACCCCTTTCATAGGCATTACAGGTTGTAGTGTGGCTGTGTCGGACCGTCTTTTTGTGTAAAACACTGACCGCTACCTGATCCCTCAAACCGAGGTTTGCACGTGGGGGTAGTCCGTAAACTGCGGGTCCTAAGGGGACCGGGGGTGTTACACAGTTAGCACCTGGATGCCACCCATACATGGGTAAGGATGTCAGTCAGGAGGTACTCGTGTCGCATATGCTAACGCAATGCAGATATACACACTATGTAATTGCCGCCAGGGAAGAAGCGTTGATACAACAAATATACAGGCCTTGGTGCAAGGAGTGGATTACAGGACATGACACCACACCTTTCCTACTGTACAGTTCGGTTTAATGGCGTCAGCGACCAACTGTCATACAGCTACATGTTTTGTCTTAGTCCAACACCAACCCAGGTGCCTGTCTCCAGGACCATGGGCGGTTTGTCCCTACACCTCACATAGCCTGCACTTCCCAGAAGTGCCTTTAGCCCCCTCTGTGCCCCAAACCATCTGTAGTCGAGCCGAGGGCGGCTCTTTCAATTGCCCCCAGGGTATGCAACACCCTCGCCGATGCGATGGCGAGGGAGTGTTTGCGAATACGTCCCACCTGCATGTACCCACATTACACTACATGGTCCTTATAGGACATAGGGGATATTGCAGTGGTGAATCCTGCCTGGCAAGGCAGAGGTTAAGTGTTTTGTATGATGCAAGATGCTATTATCCAATGATCTGTGTTACATCCTGTCCTTTGTAAGCTGAGATGTGATTGGAGGAGCAGCCACCACCTGACCAAAGGGAGGTAATAAAACCCCCTGGCCAGGAATGTTCTGGAGGATTCTAGTTGAGAGAGATTCCAGTGTAGGAGAATCCTAGAGATCAGTGAGTGAGTGAGCAATCTCTGTCTAGCCCATACCAGAGCAGGAAGAGCCTAGCCCCTGCCTCTGAAGAGTGGAGTCTAAGACTAGAGTTAGTATAGTGGGGAAAGGGGTATCATCTTACCTTTAAAGGTGATACCTGAAGCCCTACAGGACAAGCTGAAGCTTCCTACCAGGACATAGCTGCCTCCCAGCCTGCCCTCTACATCCAGGCTGGTGAACTATCTCCTGAGGCTCCCTCCAACTCACATCTCAGCACTCCATCTACCTGTTAAAGGCACGTTGCTGCGGTTCCTGCCGGTTCAAAAAAGAACTGTAAGTTGTTTTCTTCAACTTCTGTCTCCGTCTGGTCCCTGCTAATACGGCTGCCTTCATCACCGGCACCCTGTCATCAACCAGAGACTCACACTCGGGACATTAAGGGGTTGCCCCAGGGAGATCCGCTATAGCAGCCTCTCCCTCATCATTTCTTGCCAACACCACCCTGCTGGAGACCTGCCAGGCTGTAGGACAGCCCTCCGGTTCCCCCGTACCAAGCACCGTGACCATAGCGTGCTTAGGCCGCAACCGCCAGCCACTCCGGTACCGCGGGCCCCGGCTGTCTCCAGGCCTCACCTCAAGGGCTAGGCCCCGGTGGGGGATGTTGCACATGCACTGCCACTACCCATGCATTCAGGGATGAGCAAGTTAGCACCAATCTCCGCAGCAGCCGCACCACTGGAGGCGAAGAAGCAAAATTCAACTTACCCAAAAGAGACTGCAACTCCTTAAGTGTGATCTTTTTCAGTCTATGAGCTCTCCCCATCTCCGCTTTCAAAGCCTCCAGCTTATCCCCAGGCAATCTGCACTCCATTTTTTCCGAATCCAGCGTGATTCCCAAAAACACCAAACACGTTGTAGGGCCCTCTGTCTTTTCGTGTGCCAACGGAATACTGAACCTCTCCGCCACCCATTCCTTCGCCGTTAGCAGCGACTGACACACCAAGGACCCACCCGGCCCCATGCAAAGGAAATCGTCTAGGTAGTGTATAATAGACTCTAACCCTGCCACCTCCCTGACCACCCATTCCAGGAATGAGCTAAAGGCTTCAAAATATGCGCACGACAAAGAAAAACCCATGGGAAGACACCTATCCACATAATACGCCCCTTCCCAAAAACACCCCAACAGCCGCAAACTCTCTTGGTGGACTGGCAACAAGCGAAACGCCGCCTCAATGTCTGTTTTTGCCAGCAACGCCCCAACCCCATACTCCCTTACCCATTCCACCGCCCTGTCAAACGAAGTATATGCCACCGAGCACAACTCCGGTGCTAACCCGTCGTTCACTGACAGTCCTTTCGGGTACGAAAGATGGTGTATGAGGCGAAATTTATTCGCCTCCTTTTTTGGCACCACCCCCAACGGTGACACTACCAAGCCCTGTACCGGAATTTCCTTAAAGGGCCCGCCATCCTCCCCAACTGAACCTCTTTTCCCAATTTTTCCCGGACTACCGCCGGATGTTCCCGTGCCGATTTTAAATTTTTTAAGGAGAAAGGAACCTCATGTTCTGGGGGCGGAATTTTAAACCCATCCCTAAAACCTTCCCACAATAACCCCGCCCTAACCCTATTTGGGTACCTATTTAGAAAGGCCTCCATCTCTTCCAGTTTCACTGGCGTCACCCCCTTGACTAGTTCCTCCTGCCTGTCTGCCCTTGTTCTTCTTGAAGCATCACGCTGCCCCATGTGACGATCCCCCACATGCTGAACATGTATGCCTAAACTTACATCCCGCCCCATACTTGCACTGGCCGTTGTTAAACTGCCAGCACACCCCTTTTCCTCCGGCCCCACTAGCGCCCTCTTTTTGTTGCCCGCTCTGCCCAGACCCCCCAGCCCTGTCTCGAAAGGACTGACCAAATTTTACTGGCGCCATCACGTTTAACCACAACCCGATGTCTTTCTGATCCCACTGTATATTCGGGCGTACTGCCTTCCTCTGACGAAAACGCTCGTCATACCGCAACCACGTCTGCCCCCCATACGCCCGATACGCCTCCGCAATCGCATCCAAATAACAGAACATCCCCAACCGTTTCTCCGGGGACTTCTCCTCTATCACACTTGCCAAAATACAGAACGCTTTCAGCCAATTTTGAAAGGTCTCCACCTCTTCTTTTCTTCCTCCTCTTTCTTATTCTCATCCTTTTTGGGCTTGTCCAAATTAAACTTCCCTAATGGAAGTAATGAAAATATCTCTACATATTCATCCTTCCATATTTTCTCTTTTACTTCTATTTTCACATGTTCCCCTGGTGACCCTTCAAAGCATACATACACTTCCCCTTTCGCTCTGTCGTCTATCCGCACCCTTTCATCCTTGTCTTTTTCCGTCTGAACCAAAACCGTCACCCCTGACTCCCTACGTCCCACCTCTCGCCCGCTCCATGGAACCCATGCCGCCACCGGAGATACCCCTGGGCTTACCCTTCCACACCTCGCCAATAAGTCCTTAACGCTCCCCATTAATGATCGTAACTCATTCACCATCCCTGTACTAGTCTCCTCACCCCCCGCACTAGCCCCCCTTTCTTCTCCCCCGTACTGTACAAACATAGAGCACTCACCATGCTGCATGGGGGCTGTGTCCCCACCAGCGGCCATGTTGGACTCCAGACGCTGCAAGCTTCTCTCACTCGTCCCATCTTCTCCTCTCCCCGAGTTGTAGATGCTGCCAGCTCGTCAACCACAGCTGCCGCATGACGAACAGGATGCTCCCCGCTGTGCCGCCGGATCCGTCCCCAGCCTGTGGCCGGGCGCCTGCCTCTCCGTGACTTCCGACCGCCCGGCCCCAGCCTCCTGCCGGCGGGATGCACCTGGAGTTCCACTCGCCATCTCTCCTACAAAGGCCCCCCCCCCGACCGGAACATCGCCAGGTGGGGGCCTCGTTGTCCTGGAGGCATGGCTGCCTTGAAGTCCCGGTGATGAGGGCCTCGGCGCCTGCTGTGGTGAGCGCCTCTTCCCCCTCTCAGCAGGGCCCGCCGGGGTTAACGGATTCCTGCTCGAGCGAGGCCTGCGCTCGCCCGCCAGGGTCCCCGGAGGGGCTCCTTACCCGACCATGGGTCCTCGGGGTTGCCTCCGGGCTCAATCTGCTCGGCGGCCGCGTCCTCCTGGAGCGGCGCAACCCCCGTGCCGGCTCTCCACTCCCGGCAGCTTCCACTTCTCCCATCTGTCCTGCGCACGCTGTCTCGTCATGGCCCGGTCCCAGCGCCGCCTCCACCTGTCTCCACACACGCTCCCTGTCTCCGTGCTGTGCTGCAGCCCGAAGCTGCCCGATCAGGGCACTGATGTCAGCCATTATTTCAGGAGCTCCTACAGGTATGACCTATTTTTCTCGTAACAGATGTCTGACTGACTTTCCCTAACGGTCCCTACTAACACGCCCCCTAGCAACTCCCGCTCTTCACTGTTATGCCCCTTGACTACTAGCCCTCCCACCAGGCTGTGTCATGGCGACCTCCCCTCACTTCGGCGGTCCGGCCTCTTCTTGATTCTGGTGCTATATTTATGAACTACGCTGGGTTCTGGTGCTTTATTTGTGTATTGTAGTTTGTTCCTGGTGCTGCATTTATGTACTGATATTCATTTTGGATTTATGATATTTGCCAGTTCGGTGGGTGAACAGCAATTTAGGGAACAGGAGACTGTTTTAGTTTCTGAATTTTTAAAGCAGCCAGGTGAGTTCACTGTAAAGGGACCCACCGAGGCTCTGTTGCCCAGGGGCCTATTGAAACCTGGAGACAACCCTGATAACAGACAGTCTTTAGTGTGACACAGGATTTTCTTATTTACATGGTGGGAGTGGCATCAGTCTTATGTAAAGAAATGTTATAGGGGGGTCAAAAGATTTCTATGGGACCCAATCTTTTCTAGTTACCCTGCCTATACGGTCTCAATAATACAGATCTCCACTAATAGACAAATTGCATAAGAGTGGCTCCATAAGAGTAATGGTGCAAAATCTCACTGTGGTGTCAGATTATATAGAAGTTCAATGGAGAGGGGAGGGGGAGAGTCTCAGCAGCTAGGTCTCCACCCATAAGGCCTGCAATATAAGCATAGAGACTGCAGAGCTGCTAAGAAGTTTATTTTTCATTCTGTATGCGTATTTTTATTTATTTTATTTTCTTTTAAAGGAAATCTACCACTTTGTAATACTGTATTTTTCGGCCTATAAGGCGCACCGGACTATAAGGCGCACCTCTAATAAATGCCTGCTAAAACATCTAGGTTCATATATAAGGCGCACTGGAGTAAAAGGCGCAGGATCAAATGCAGTACCTAAAAATGACCAGCAGGTGGCAGACCTGTGCACAGTTCAAGCCAGCTACACTTCCCGGGAAACTTGTCTTCAGCGTGTCAGAGAGCTCCGATCTCAGAGGTATGGGCTGCTGGGGGTTAATGCAGGGTGATGCAGCAGGGGTTAAGCGGTCTCCCTCTGCCCCTTCTCCTTCCCTCATCAGCCAGGGTGTTATTCCTGTGGGGTTCCCTGTGGCTCCTTCTCTTTCCCCTGTTACAGGGCTGTCAGGTATGGGGGATTGTTTACTGATGATGATGATTGCCCCGTGGTCGGCACTATGGCAGCTCCGGTCTCTGCTAGGGGAGGGCAGGATGGGCACAATGTTAGTTGTGGTGCCAGGGCACTTCAGGAGCTGGGACCCTGTGTACAGTGTGGGAAGGTGCGGGAAATTTCTGGGGATGGAGCTATTAAACACTGGTAAATGTACATCTTGTCTGTAGTACATTTCTGTATAAATTCATATATAAGGCGCACCGGCCTATAAGGCGCACCTTTGATTTCTGAGAAAATTAAAGGATTTTTGGTGCACCTTATAGGCCGAAAAATACGGTATGTCTTTTTAACCAAACATACATTTGGATAGCTGCAGGAATGTTGATGCTGGATCTCATCTTGTATAGTCTTAGAGCAGAGTGTTTTCATCAAAAAAACTAAATGTAAACTTATGCTAATAAGGCTTTGGCGCTCCTGTGGCCTTAATATAAGGCACTAGGGACTCTCCTAATACCCTAATTATGCATGCCTCCAGTGTGCATGAGATAGGAGAGCCCGCCCTGCCATTCCTCCTACCGAGATCCGATCACTGAATTCTCCAGAAGTGTAGTACATGCGCACAAGTCATTGGTAGCACGCGTCGAAGAAGCGCGTCAGTGCGTATGTTCGTTAAGGAGCACTCCATAGCAGCCGGCTGCGCTCTACACCGGACGAATGCACATACGCTATAGACCCCGAGAGCTCAGTGACATCACGATGGGAGTGCTAGCTCATGCACGCTGAAGGCATTTTCACATAATGATAGGTAGGTACACGTCACCCCTTGTTATAACTGGTATCTGCTGGGGCTCAAGTTGGGGAACCATACAGAATCTCTTTCCTATTTTCTATTGGTTCCTCGATTTTCCATTCTCTTCAGATTTGGTACTCATACACATCTTTATATTACCTATATACACCGTAGTGTATTTGTATTACTTAGGCTACATTCACACACATGTATGGGGGGCGTATATACGACCGATATACGCCCCCCATACACTCCTATGGGCTCACGACCCTGTACAGGAGCCGTATGGTGCAGCTCATCCCCTGCTCCTCTCCGCAGCGCCGATACATCGCATACATCGCATATATCGTGTGAATGTAGCCTTATTCTGTATTTGTGCCATAAATTTCCCCTAATGACATACACATAACACATGATCTTTCCAAGGTTAGTAATGGCAAGTACATAAGTAGAACAGGAGGACTTCTCTGTGATTGTTATATAAAGTAATACTTTATACATTAAGCTAGAGCAGTGGTGGCGAACCTATGGCACGGGTGCCAAAGGCGGCACTCAGAGCCCTTTCTCAACTTGAAAGATGCTGCTTTCAGTCATATATTAAAGTGATACTTATTTCGCTACTTGAGACTATAGGAAAAAGGGAGAATGTGTGGACAGGGCTGAATTATCTTTGGAGGACCTTCTGCCGGCCCCACAATTCTCTGTGTACAGAGGGACACTGGAAAGAAGCTTAAATAATGCAAATTTTCTATCTTTCATTTTTGGTTGGCACCTCACAATAAATAAGGGGGGTTTTAGGGTTGCATTTTGGGCACTCGACCACTAAAAGGTATAATTTTATAGATCATCTGGACCATTTTCTAATATTTTCTTTGTCACACTGCAAGTTCTGTTAATGGATCATCCTGCAGACCTGGTGTCTTACTTCTTTCCGCCAGCACCGCCCCATAGCCGCCAGGTTGTAGTTGTGTTATAGAGTCCTCGCTGTAGTTGCATTTAAAAAGGGCCAGTCTGCAAGGCTTGTAATGCAATCGATATGTAGCCGAGGTAATATAAAGGGGTATTCACATTTGGGCAAATTAATGTTATTGTTTGTATAATGCAAAGTTATCACATTTTCCAATATACTTTCTGTATCAATTTTTCACAGTTTCCTAAATCTCTGCTTGCTGCCATTATTCTATGTTTACGTCCAGTGGATAGAAATCTGACCATGGTCACACAGGTGAGCGGCTCGTTAGTATCATACAGAGTAATCAGAGCTGTAGGATATAACGAGCCGTGCACCTGTGTAACCAGGGTCAGATTCACTGAAAGTAAACATAAGCTTTCTATAGAATGACAGCAAGCAGAGATCTTGAAAACTGTGAGGAATTGATAAAGAAAGTATGATGGAAAATGACAAAACTTTTCAAACAATATAATTTATTTGCAGAATTGGGAATACCCCTTTAAGGCACCTTCTCTAATGGGATTGAGCAATAAGGTTTCTATGGTATTAGTGTCCTATCAAGGTGTCCATTTGGTTTGTACATTGCCCTATGCTTGTGGTTTACCTGACTTTCAACCTCTCCTTACCTTTGTCTCATTACCATATTGACTTATCAATATATTGACTTTGGATTTTCCACTGATGATGTAATTGCTTAGTACTTTTATGCCATTCACTGGTCGTCTCAATCGTCCATCGCTCCACTTCGGTCCATAGACTTTCTTCTTTCTTCCGTTGTCCGCACCGCGCTGGGTCACTCGCTAGAGGACCCCATGACTTTTCTCCCCGTCCGTCGTGCACACCCCGCTCAGCAGCCTCCTCTGCTGTTCCACAGGCTGCCAGCTTATTGAGCGGATGTACGGCGCATGTCAGAATATTACAGTGCATCCGCCACAATAAAGCATGTCCTATACAACGAACATGTCCTCCATGGGAACAAGCATGTCCCCCTACCCCTAGACAATGAGCGGATACCTTTTCCTAAACAACAACCCTTTTTTTGTGTGTGTGTGTTTTTTTTTTTGCTGAACCTTGCGCCTGCTGTGGACTACTTCAGATTCGGAGGATTACGTCAATGACCAGCATATTTTTTTTTACAACTAAAATGGTCAATGAGGGTGTGTCTGCATTTTTTTTCAATAAAATTTTCTATTTGTTAATAAGAGTGTGTTTTCTTTTCTTTGTGACACTCTTCATAGTTTGCCATAGTAATGGTGCTGTCTAGTTGACGCTGCTCATTACTAAGGGCTGGCTTTAGTGTTCGCCATCTTCTTCTTGGCAAATTTACACTTACGCCAATACCATTACCTTCTCCACCAGGGATGCTAGGAAGAGCTACAAACCAGCACCTGACTGTCTATAGATGGTCAGGTAGTGGGGCGGCTGCAGACTAACTGTTTCGCTGGAATAGCCCCATAACAGTGGTGTATCCCATCCCAGTAATGGCAGGCTGCCGCTGCAGTTTTTTTTTGTATCTGGCTGATTTGGAAAATAGGGGAAAACTCGCGCCGTTTTTTTGTTTCATTTCTGGACAAAAAAATGTAAAAAAAAAACAAAAATCGGCGTGAGTTCCCCTATATTTTTCCTATTTAGTTAAAAGAAATTGAAGGTGACCAACCCCCTTTAACCAAAATAAAATCCACAGATCCAGCTCTTCAGCAGGTTATAGCCGCCTGATCAGTCATGAGTAAGAGTGCGCTATAGTGCTAGAAACGCGTTGACTGTCTAGTCATATACCTGTTTTATGCCTGTGGACGCCATGGATTGATACAATAATCTGTGGATTTTATTTTGTTTTGGATACATTGCCCTAGCAGCAGGGTGGATCCGTGCACTCTAAGATGACACCCAGGATCTAGGTGAGCTGGAGTAGTGTGTTTAGTTGGGCCAACCCATTTAACCCTTTTGCACATGATATGTCACAATGTACCACAGCCATATTGTATCAGAGCTTCAGAAATTATAACTGAATGTCACTCCCCGATGACATCATGCGCTGCATTATGCAGCAAACACCCAGGGCTCAGCGTCCATCTTATTGTGGCCCCTCTTCTTGCTTCTTGCTGGCCCTGCCCAGTGTGGAATAGGCCCGTTCACCTGGACGAAGCTACCCCTTACCTGTTTAGAGCTTGGCTTCAGACAGCCGCTCAGGTACCAGGGGGGAGTCCGGCAGCCCCCACAGCAAAAAGTCAAGTGAGAGGACATTGCATATGTATGATGTGTGTGTATGATTTATACAAAATGTATGTATGATGACAATGTATGGAATGTATGATGCGTATGATGTATAAGGTGTACGTATGATGCATGTATGTTCTATGTATGTTGTGTGTATGAATGATGTATATAAGGTGTATGTATTGTCACTGATAGCCCTAATATGCTACACTTCATGCTGTAATTTCTATGTGCTACTGTGAGATGAAATAATCGCAGAGACACCGGAGATACTGATAATAAATCTTTTATTGGCAATAAACAGAGGAGCCATAATGGCTTGTATTATAATAAAATGGGAGTAGGGGCCTCTGAAGGCCCCAACCCCCCAGTGATCCAGAGGAAGGCGAAAAACCCCCCAGAGATCTCTGCCTCAGAGGGGAAAAAAATTCCTTCCTGACCCCAAATATGGCGATCGGTTATCACCCTGGATCACATCTATCCATCTGCCTATTGCTGACCTGCTCCGAAAAGCGGCCATGGGACTCAGACTGTCCATTCAAGAAAATACAATATACAACATATCAGTCTACACTATTGCCCTCAGTCTTACTATATCTTATAATTTCTCAGCCTGCCCCACAGTTTATAGTCTAGATCAGGGGTGCGCAATTATTTTACCCATTGGGACACATGAGAAGGTGGAAAGGTTTTAGAGGGCCGAACTAAAATACCTAGACTCAGATACTCAGTACCAAACGGCCCCTCTCATTACGCCCACATTCATAACTCCCCCTCCCGTTAGGCCCCCAATTATAATGCCTCACTTCTTAATGCTCCCTTTTATAATGCTCCCTCCATTATGCCCCCATCTATAATGCCTCTTCTCCTAATACCCCCTTTTATAATGCTACCTCCGGTAAGCCCTTGTTTATAATACTCCCTCCATTAAGCCCCCATTTATAGTGCCACCTCTCATTAATGTCCTCTTTTATAGAACCCCCTTTCATTATGCCCCTATTTATAGTGCCCCTCTCATTATCCCTCCTTTATAGTGTCCCTCAATTATGCCCCCTTTTCTTATACAACCTTTACAGTGCCCCCTGTCATTATGCCCCCTTTATAGTACCCCCTATTCCATCCTCCCATCCTCCTACCCTCCTATTCCAGTTTAAATTTTTTTTAAAAAAAGACAATACTCACCTTTTCCCAGGGGTCTTCTTTCCTACAGTGAGGCGCCCAGTACCGGCGACGCACAGATTTTCTTGTGTTGCCGGTACTGGGTGCCATACTGTGCATAGTGGCAGAACAGGAAGTGTCACAGGCCCCGGCAGAGCCGCTAAGTATCTTTGACCAGCCAACGTGACGACCCACCACAATCTGGCAGGCGATCACTGGAGTCAAAGATACGTAGCGGGCTGGATGTAGGTAATGATAGGTTTGACCTGGTGTAGACCTACGCATTAGCCTGTGCCAGGACTAGAGAAGGCTAGGGGCAGTGCGGCATGCGCGGTGCAGGAACACCCCTCGCCAGCCCACAATGCCGCCAGCCGTTTCCCCCCTTCACACCCCTCCACAACCATTGGGGTGGAGGTGGCAGAAGGCAGAAAATAGACCCATTTCCTAACCGTATGCCAGGAACTGCACCTATTTCAGGGTACGCCTTATTTTAGGCCAACCTTCCCTATAAGAAAAGCGGAGTCCTGATGCTTAGCCTTCGCCTATCACTACAACATACAATAAGCCTCTACTCCAATCTACTATATTTCCCGCTGGCTTACAATATCTTAGAATTTCTTATCCTGCTTCTAGTCTAGATAAAGGATTCCTCTCTGTTATAATCTGGTGATGACCAGGGCGCCGCATATCTCTTCCAGGATCAGGCTACATGTCGAATTTGGCCACAATACACTGTATGCATACAGGGGACTCAGTGCTGCGCTGCCCCCTACAGCCAGTGAGAGTGAATGGGATCATGAAGCGACTGACAAGAGCTTTAAGCATGACACGATAGCCCCATGTTGATGTTGTTAGACCGCCGTGTCATGTTGCAGCGTACATGACATAGTGACTGATGTTGGATGTTATGACGCCACCATATCATGCTCGCAACATATGTGACACAATGGGGGAAATTCATCATATCCCGGGGCTTTGTGCGCCAGTGTATGATGAGGCCTCCACCCCCGGCACACACCGGATCTATCAGGAAGCTCCAGCCTCACGATAAATCCTGCAGTGTTGCACCGTGGGCAGTTTAACGCAGTTCTACGCTGTTGAAGAACTGCGCATTAGCCTGCACCAGGAAGTGGCGCAGACTATGGGCAGTGCGCAGGCGCAGTGCAGGAACACTTAGCGCCAGCCCACAATGCCGCCAGCCGTTCCCCCCTCAACACCCATTTAGGGTGGAGGTGGCAGAAGAACATGACCGCCGTGTCATGTTGCAGCGTACATGACATAGTGACTGATGTTGGATGTTATGACGCCACCATATCATGCTCGCAGCATACGTGACACAATGGGGGAAATTCATCATATGCCGGTGCTTTGTGCGCCAGTGTATGATGAGGCCTCCACCCCCGGCACACACCGGATCTATCAGGAAGCTCCAGCCTCACGATACATCCTGCAGTGTTGCACCGTGGGCAGTTTAACGCAGTTCTACACTGGTGTAGAACTACGCATTAGCCTGTGCCAGGAACTGGCGCAGACTATGGGCAGTGCGCAGGCGCGGTGCAGGAACACCCAACGCCAGCCCACAATGCCGCCAGCCGTTCCCCCCCTCCACACCCATTTAGGGTGGAGGTGGCAGATAGGGGGGAATAGACACATTTCCTAACCATAAACCAGGAAATGCATCTATTTCAGGGCTTGTACGCTTTTTTTTAGGCGCGCAAGCTCTGATAAACCCCCCATGGGCGATGTTGATGTTCGTGTCATGTTTATAGCAGTAAGTCGTACCTTGACCTCACCCACTATCATTATCAGCAGGGAAGGCGAAGCTGCACTGCAACCTCTGTTCAGTGCTGCGGCCGAAGTCCTCATGCAGCCACCCTTCCCTTTAAGAAAAGCGGAGTCCTGGTGATTGGTCCCTAGGCTTACAATATCTTATACAGTGGCATACCGACCACGGTCGCAGAGATCGCCATTGAGATCGGGCCCATCGGACGGGGGGAGGGGCTATTAGCAGAGCCGGATCAATCATTGGTGCTCTTGGAGACGATGGGCCCGCTCTCAATGGCAACCGCGGTCGGTAGACCACTGGCAGGGGGGGGGCAGAATATGTAATAATTCATTGTGCGTGGGACAGAATATTAAATCATTCAGTGTTGAGGGGCACAGAATATGTAATAATTCATTGTGGGGGGAGAGAATATGTAATAATTCATTGTGGGGGGAGAGAATATGTAATAATTCCTTGTAGGGGACATAATATGTAATAATTCATTATGGCGGGACATACCGTATATACTCGAGTACAAGCCGACCCGAGTATAAGCCGAGACCCCTAATTTTACCAACAAAAACTGGGAAAAACTACTGACTCGAGTATAAGCCGAGGGTGGGAAATGGATTGGTCAACCCCCCCCCAATAGTATACAGCCTGCCAGCCCCCAGTAGTATACAGCCTGCCAGCCCCCAGAAGTATACAGCAAGCCCCTAGTAGTACACAGCAAGCCCCTAGTAGTATACAGCAAGCCCCTAGTAGTATACAGCAGCCCCTAGTAGTATACAGCAAGCCCCTAGTGGTATACAGCAAGCACCTAGTGGTATACAGCAAGCCCCTAGTAGTATACAGCAGCCCCTAGTAGTATACAGCAAGCCCCTAGTAGTATACAGCAAGCCCCTAGTAGTATACAGCAGCCCCTAGTGGTATACAGCAAGCCCCTAGTAGTATACATCCAGTCCCCATGTAGTATACAGCAGCCCCTAGTAGTATACAGCAAGCCCCTAGTAGTATACAGCAAGCCACCAGTAGTATACATCAGCCACCAGTAGTATACATCAGCCACCAGTAGTATACGGCAGCCCCTAGTAGTATACAGCAAGTCCCTAGTAGTATACAGCAAGCCCCTAGTAGTATACAGCAAGCCCCTAGTAGTATACAGCAAGCCCCTAGTAGTATACAGCAAGCCCCTAGTAGTATACAGCAGCCCCTAGTAGTATACAGCAAGCCCCTAGTAGTATACAGCAAGCCCCTAGTACTATACATCAGCCACCAGTAGTATACATCAGCCACCAGTAGTATACATCAGCCACCAGTAGTATACGGCAGCCCCTAGTAGTATACAGCAGCCCCTAGAAGTATACAGCCAGCCCCTAGTAGTATACAGCAAGCCCCTAGTAGTATACAGCAAGCCCCTAGTGGTATACAGCAAGCCCCTAGTGGTATACAGCAAGCCCCTAGTGGTATACAGCAAGCCCCTAGTACTATACATCAGCCACCAGTAGTATACATCAGCCACCAGTAGTATACGGCAGCCCCTAGTAGTATACAGCAGCCCCTAGAAGTATACAGCAAGCCCCTAGTAGTATACAGCAAGCCCCTAGTAGTATACAGCAAGCCCCTAGTAGTATACAGCAAGCCCCTAGTGGTATACAGCAAGCCCCTAGTGGTATACAGCAAGCCCCTAGTGGTATACAGCAGCCCCTAGTAGTATACAGCAGCCTGCCCCCACGGACCTTAAAAAAATAAACTTAAATACTCACCCTCCGATGTCAGCGCGTCTTCCTGATGTCAGTGCGGCTTACCGATGCCCCCGATGTCAGCGCGTCCTGTCTTCTTTCTTCTCCGCGGCTCCTCTTCATTCTTCCGGCATGGACGCGGCAATCTTTTCTTCTAGCAGACGCATACTATGACGCGGCCGCTGCAGACGTCATAGTATGCGCGGCCATGTTTTCTTCAGCCGGAAGAAAGAAGAGAGAAGAGGAGCCGCGGAGAAGAAAGAAGACAGGACGCGCTGACATTGGGGACATTGGTAAGCCGCGCCGACATCGGGGAGCCGCGCTGACGTCGGAGGGTGAGTATTTAAGTTTATTTTTTTTTTTTTATAATAGACTCGTGTATAAGCTGAGGGGACGTTTTTCAGCACATTTTTTGTGCTGAAAAACTCAGCTTATACACGAGTATATACAGTAATATGTAATAATTAATTGTGGGGGACAGAATATTAAATACCTTATATACTCGAGTATAAGCCTAGTTTTTCAGCACAAAATTTGTGCTCAAAAACCCTAACTCGGCTTATACTCGGGTCAACTAAAAAAACAAAACTCACCTTTCTGACGTCACCCGTAGGTCCTCTTCTGTCTGAGACAGAAGTGGACCTATGGGGGACGTCGGAAGAATGAGTATAGTGTTATTTTTTTTCCTACTACAGGGGCTGGGCAGGCTGTATGCTACAGGGGCTGGCAGACTATATACTTGGAGGCTGTAACCAATGCATTTCCCACCCTCGGCTTATACTCGAGTCAATAGGTTTTCCCAGTTTTTTGTGTTGAAATTAGGGGTCTCGGCTTATACTCGGGTCGGCTTATACTCGAGTATATACGGTAATTAATTGTGGGGGGACATAATATGTAATGATTACTGAAATGTCGGATAGCAGAAAGGGTTTTGAGGTTTTTTTTAAGGTATAAATGGGGGGGGGGGGCACCCATAAGGAATTTTGTCCCGGGGCCCAGTGGATTCTAGTTACGCCACTGATCTTATACTTTCTTATCCTGAGCTTCTAGTCTAGATAAGTACATGTGGAATGTACTTGCATGGGTCGTTATGAAGTGTTTGCACCAGTTTTATGTCACGGCTGCATCACAAAACCTTGCACCTTGCATTTGCATCGGGCACCATATTTATTTTGAAAGTCTGACATTTGTGGCGCACACTCAATAAACCGAGTGCACCAAAAACAACTGGTGCAATCAGTTTACGTATGACTGGTTCGTGCATGGTGTGCCAGGTTATTGGAGACCATGCGCCGGTCTGTGCTCTCTGCACGGTAGCTAGCACCCTGTGTTTTCCATTTAACAATACAAGACACCGGGTGCTGGTTACTGATTTCATGCGTTTGCATAGACACGGGCCGTGGCCCCCATGTGCTGTGATACCACTTCTAAATGGAATCACAGGGGTACGTGTGACCACATCCTGAGGGCGTGTTCACACGTTGCGCTTTGGTTGCGCTTTAAAACGCATTACAACAACTGAGATTAGGTGAGGGGCCTAATTACATTACTGTTAACGTTTCCATTTACAAAACGCATTGTAAACGCGATGTTAAGGCATGTGTTAACTATGCGTTAACGCATACCTTTTGTTATCGCATGTACTAACATTGCATTAAAACATGTAAACAGTAATGTAATTGGGCAAATCACCTCTCCTTAGCTGTTGTAATGCTTTTCAAACGCAATGAAAACGCAACGTGTGAATACGCCATAAGGCTTACAATCATTCTTCTAATAAAAGAAATCTACAGAGGGGACATTGCCTCTGGCTGACCTTTGGTTGCTAATCTTGTATATCTTATTGTTGATCGGGTCTTGTCGTGTAGTCGTGAAGCGTTCAGTCTGCCTAATAAACAGAAATAAGAAACATGTCAATTATCATTTACAACAAATTTTTGACTCAAATTTTATAAATCTGTAAGAAGATGAGAGGCCAAACCCCTTCCTAATAAACCCGCCCTTTCATGTCCACTTTTTGTAATATTAGCAATTTGTAAAAATAGACATTCTATTTATAGATACAGAAGATACCAAAATCATTTGTGTAACATGGGCTAATGATAAGGGCACAGCCTGCATCAGGTGGGGGGGGTATTAAGGGCAACTGTTACATTGCACATTTAATGCACATTAAATTCACATTAAATTATATAATGTCCACAAATTGCCAAAATGAATAAGTTCCTAATAGATTTGATGTATTTTCCTGCAGCATAGTATAAATTAAGAAGGACATAGGGGAGATTTATTAAGATTGACCCATTATGCACCAGTTTTAATATTCTACCCCCTGATGCACAGTGCTCCAATATACCAAGATGCCCAGCCTGGGGTACAGCTCCCCAGGACTTATTCTGCAGGCTATAGTAAATCCTCCCTCTGGCCCCCTCCCCGCCATCCCCAATTTTCAAAAAGGTGGTATGGAGGTAGAAAAGGGGGAAACGTTTTCTTAAGCCTTTTCATGCCTAAAACACTTGAAAACTGACATACAAGACATGATAAATTCAGAGTGTATGAAAATTTAGGAGGTGGGTGCCAGTGCACTCTACAGTAAGAGTCTAAATCTATATATAAATCACTTTGTCTAACAAAATTAACCCCCTTATCTTTTTGTAGATTCACTTGCCAAACCCCCCCCCCCCATCCTTTCTTCTATCCCCCCCTTCCTTTTTCCATTCCCTTCCTCATCGGTTCAGTTTGCTCCTTCCCCAATTTTCTTCCTTTCCTCTACCCTTCTTGCTGACTTACCTTCTTCCCACACCCCTTGCTGACTTACCTTCCTGATATTCGGCCTCCTCATGAGCAGCTCACAAGGAGGAGGTATCCATACCCTCACATACACAGATATGTACAATGCTACATAATGATAGACATATACACTCTACAAGCTCGGAAGACCCTCATTGTGATGTCATAGGTCAGTTCATTTGCATATGTTCCGCTCATTTGCATATGCAACTTCCAATGTTATTTTTTATACTTCCTGGTGTCCCCCTTTAAAAACTACCTGGTCTCACTGAATTAACCCCCTTCTCCGTCTGCTGACTTACTTGCCAGCTCCACCACCTCCCTTCTTCTCGACTTACCTGTCAACCCCCTCTTCTTCCCTTTCCTCTTCCTTTTTTGTGACTTACCCTCCCTAACTCCCTTTCTCCTCGCTTTTTGCTGACTTACCTATCCACTTACCCCCACCTTTCTTACCTTCCCCAATTTACTTGTCTGCTCCTCCCCCATTATTCTTCCCACCCTCTTCCTTCTTACCTTCCTGGTCCTCTCCCTTCAGTCCCCTGATAACAAATGAGCAGCTCACAAGTGTCACCTCTTTTTATACCAGTGCCCCATTATGATGTCAGCAGATATTATAATACTTTCAAATTTATGTAAATGTGGAGAAGGTCAATGACACTCACATACACATAGCGGGAGTTTTCTCATGAGTTTCTGTGGTAAAACTGGTCTAGTTGCCCATGGAAACCAATCAGAGCTCAGCTTTCATTTTATAAACAGCTGTGGGAAAATGAGAGCTGCGCTCTGATTGGTTGCCATGGGCAACTAGAACAGTTCTGCTGTTAGAGACTTATGATAAATCTTCCCCATATATATAGTAATACAGATGACCCCTAGTTACAAACGGACCTCTGGATTTTGGTAATTTACTGTACTTTAGCCCCTGGCTACAGTAAACAGCTATAATTGTTATTAAAGGCGTCTGTAATTAAGATGTATTGTTAATCCTGGTTCTTATGACAACCAAACATTTTTAAAATCCATTTGTCAAAGAGACCAAAAAATTTTGACTGGGGTCCCAACCTACATACGAATTCAATTTAAGAACAAACCTGGAGATCCTATCTTGTACGTAACCCGGGGACTGCCTGTACATAATGAGAGATATAGACACTTTATAAGCTCGGAAGCAATTTCATTGCGATGTCATAGGTAAGTATGACAATTACATATGTTCCTCAAATTTACATATGTAACTTCCAGTGTTTATTCCCTGTGTTAATCCCATTGGAAAGATTGGGCAGACTATATATGGATTCTATATGATTTTATGGTTCTATATGAGTTTATTGAGGAATTTAAAGAAATTAGAGGGAACTGTGTATAAATAAGTACATTTGATGGGTGTTGTATTAAAATGAGTAAATTACATGTGATAATTCCCTTATTATTACGAAACTCCCACTCATTTACATACAATTACAATTTAAGTAAATTAGTGGGGGTACTGTAGAGGATAAGTAAATTAGAGGGGGTACTGTTCAGGATAAGTAAATTAGAGTGGGTACTGTTGGGGATAAGTAAATTAGAGGGGGTACTGTTCAGGATAAGTACATTAGAGGGGGTACTGTTGGGGATAAGTAAATTAGAGGGGGTACTGTTGGGGACGGGGCGCATTTCAATTTTCACCTCAGGCAGCAAAGAAGCTAGAATCAACCCGGATAGGACCCCTGTCACACATAGGGGAATGCATGACAGGTGATAGGACTAGCTGATATCCAGGATAAATAACATAAATATTGCATGAGAGGGACAGATCAATGCACATCACACATCATAAGAATATGTGGGCTCTGAACTGGAGGAGAACAATCCATAGGAGAATGAAGGCGAGCAGGGATGAAATGTGGTGTCACTGATTACCTGATGGAATAGTGATCCAGGTGGATATATACTGTGATTAAAAATGGGAAAACCCCTTTAGGGTGCGTTCACACGTTGCAGTTAAAACGGTTTTAGGTGCAGTTTTGTCATTTGAACAGGTGAAAGACATGAACTGAACGAGTGAATTTGATTTTGAAGGGGAAACCTGCTCCACAAATGTCATTCACCCATTCAGTTCATGAATTTCACCTGTTCAATTGACAAAACTGCACATAAAACCACCTCAAAGCTGATTGCGATGCAGTTTTAACTGCAACGTGTGAACGCACCCTTAGGTATTTACAACCCAATCTGTGTCTGTGGTCACATGTTCCGCTAGCATTTAGTTTCTTAATGAATCGCTAGTGTAGGGGGAGGGCGCCTTCCCACGTTGCGTTTTTCTTGCGTTTTTAAATAGATCCAAAACAAAAGTGGGAGGGAGTTTGACCAAAACGCATATGCATGCGTTTCAGGCAAACCCCCCTCCCACTTGTGTTTTGGATGCTTTAAAAACGCGAGAAAAACGCCATGTGGGAAGGTGCCCGGACTCGGCCCCATAGTATATGCGTTTCCAGTGAAACGCATGCGATCAGTAACCAGCACCCGGTGTCTTTTGATACAAGACAAAAATGCAAGACACCGGGTGCTGGTTACCAATCGCATGCATTGGGTTCGGGTCTAGCCCCCCCCCCCCCCCCCCCCGTCCACTCAAGTGTTCCGCAGCACTAGCGGATTGTTTGACCCCAGCCTAAGGGGTTCACGAGTTAACGCCCCCTTAGGGTGTATTTTTATGGCGATATTAAAGCCGTATTAAGCCCTGTAAGTATCACTCTATCAGATTTTTAAAGCGATCATCATGAATATTTCCGATGCAGCGTCTTTCTATGGTGTCACATCAAATGAAGACTGCAGGACCCAGTGTCCTGCCAGTGTCAGCCAGTGTTCACACGACCGTTGGGTATATACGTCCCCCAGCAATAGGCGCACAGAGCTATACTGCTCCATACCCGGGAAGAAGATAGGACATGGGCACCGTGCACACCATGCGCTCACCCCCTCCTCTTCTCCAGTGCGCCGATGTGGCACACACAGCAATAGATACATCATATATAATTGTATTTGGTGGGCCCCAGGAACCTGAGGCCGAATTCACACATTCAGAATTTCAGATGAAGTCTTTGAAGCCAAAAGCAGGTGTGGATCATATTGGGTGAGCACATACCACTGAGAGGTGAGGCGTTTTTTTCAACCCCACTCCTGATTTGGACATTAAAACTGCCTCTGAAAAACTGAACGTGTGAACGCACCCTGAGTCCAATACTGATCACAGCGCCTCCCTGGCACTAACACCCGGGAACAGAAAAGCTCAATCCTAGGTGTTTAACCCCTCGGTGGCGATTGTGGGACGTCACAGGCAGGTGAGGCTTCTTTGAGGAGAAAAAAAATAACATGTAAAGAGAACATACTACACAACAACACAATAAAATTGCTCTCTTTTTAAAAATAAAAATCACACACATTGGGGCACATTTACTTACAAAGCGCATTGTGTGTCTCCCGCTCAGGTCCGACAGAGTTCACCATCTTTTTTGTGGTCCGAATCAGTGGGACTGTCTGACAGCACAACCCCTAATTTGTGTTGCATGGAAGCCAGCGCAGCTGCACCACAAAAGGATCGTGTGCGACACAATCCCAGTGCAGAAACTTCATAAATACCTGTGCAAGTCATCTTGGCCATGAAGAACGTGCACAGTCCAACTAAAGTGCGTCACAAAGCCCTTAGTAATGTGCCCCACGTTGTAGTACCACACCCGTTCCAATCCTTCCAGGCTAAGAAACTATACTTGTATTTATCCCTTATAACATACACAAAAAATGAAGGTCGTTTAAGATGAAATCCCTATAAATTTGGTATCGCTGTGTGTAGATCGATCCAGAGAGAAAAAAGTTGTAATGTTATTTATGTTCCACAGTAAATGCAGAAATTTCTCATTAAAAAAAACAATGTCAGATTTGTGGAGTTTTTTTTTTTTAAAATAAACAGCACAGAAAGGGTTAAAAAAAAAGTTCAACTGCAGGACATTTAAAACTCTAAGGCCGCGGTCACATGTACCGCTAGACGTCCGTTCATAGCGCGACGCTAGCGCACAGGGGGAGGTCCTCGGCCCGAACGCACATGCGTTTCCAGAGAAACGCATGCGATCGGCTTAACAATCGCATGCGTTTCCCTGGAAACGCATGTGCGTTGGGGCCGAGGACCTCCCCCTGTGCGCTAGCGTCGCGCTATGAACGGACGTCTAGCAGTACGTGTGACCGCGGCCTAAATTAAAAAATAAAAAACTAATTTGTCCTTAAGAAAACATGACCCCATACAGCTATGGTGATTAGAAATAAAAAAGTTATGGCATTGACAAAAAACCCCATGAAAAATAGCCTGGTCATTAACATAGAAAATAGGTAAGTGGTATTATGGTTATAATGACAACAGCGGAGCCATAGGCGAAGCAGGAACATGACGGTGGTAAGGGGGGACCTATAACGACTGAATTTAGATGATAGTATTGATGTAAGATGATGGTCCTTGTTGAAAGAACAGAGTGGGTGGGATAGTGTAGTGATGTAAGAACAGAGTGGGTGAGATAGTGTAGTGATGTAAGAACAGAGTGGGTGGGATAGTGTAGTGATGTAAGAACAGAGTGGGTGGGATAGTGTAGTGATGTAAGAACAGAGTGGGTGGGATAGTGTAGTGATGTAAGAACAGAGTGGGTGATGTATAGTGTAGTGATGTAAGAACAGAGTGGGTGGGATAGTGTAGTGATGTAAGAACAGAGTGGGTGGGATAGTGTAGTGATTAGAGATGAGCGAACATGCTCGTCCGAGCTTGATGCTCGGTCGAGCATTAGGGTACTCGAAACTGCTCGTTACTCGGACGAATACTTCGCCCGCTCGAGAAAATGGCAGCTCCCGCCGTTTTGCTTTTTGGCGGCCAGAAACAGAGCCAATCACAAGCCAGGAGACTCTGCACTCCACCCAGCATGACGTGGTACCCTTACACGTCAATAGCAGTGGTTGGCTGGCCAGATCAGGTGACCCTGGGATAGACTAGCCGCTGGCCGCGCTGCTCGGATCATTCTGTCTCTGGATGCCGCTAGGGAGAGAGCTGCTGCTGGTCAGGGAAAGCGTTAGGGTGTTCTATTAGCTTACTGTTAGGCAGGAGTGATTCTCAAAGAACCCAACAGCCCTTCTTAGGGCTACAATAACGTTCTACTTTTTTTATTTTAATTTGCATCTTTTACCATTTTGTGAGGAATTAGCAGGGGGACTTGCTACCGTTGTGTTTAGCTCTTAGTGGCACACATATCCATAGCAAAGACCGAAGTGGGAAAATTCAGTAGGGGTTGGATTTCTATTAGGCAATAACTCAGTGTCATCTCATCTGGCATAGTAGTGTGCTTCCTTTGATACTTGGCTAGAAAATAGCCATAGGAGAATACAAACAGCTTCTTGAAGCCTACAGTAGCGTTCTATATATTTGATTTCTGGTTGATCTGCTGGTGGCTGTAGTTTCTGCAGTGCATGTACTTGCCAATTCTGAGCAATTTGTAGTGAGACTTGCGACCGCTGTGTTCTGCGCTTAGTGGCGCACATATCCATAGCAAAGGCCGAAGTGGGAAAATTCAGTAGGGGTTGGATTTCTATTAGGCAATAACTCAGTGTCATCTCATCTGGCATAGTAGTGTGCTTCCTTTGATACTTGGCTAGAAAATAGCCATAGGAGAATACAAACAGCTTCTTGAAGCCTACAGTAGCGTTCTATATATTTGATTTCTGGTTGATCTGCTGGTGGCTGTAGTTTCTGCAGTGCATGTACTTGCCAATTCTGAGCAATTTGTAGTGAGACTTGCGACCGCTGTGTTCTGCGCTTAGTGGCGCACATATCCATAGCAAAGGCCGAAGTGGGAAAATTCAGTAGGGGTTGGATTTCTATTAGGCAATAACTCAGTGTCATCTCATCTGGCATAGTAGTGTGCTTCCTTTGATACTTGGCTAGAAAATAGCCATAGGAGAATACAAACAGCTTCTTGAAGCCTACAGTAGCGTTCTATATATTTGATTTCTGGTTGATCTGCTGGTGGCTGTAGTTTCTGCAGTGCATGTACTTGCCAATTCTGAGCAATTTGTAGTGAGACTTGCGACCGCTGTGTTCTGCGCTTAGTGGCGCACATATCCATAGCAAAGGCCGAAGTGGGAAAATTCAGTAGGGGTTGGATTTCTATTAGGCAATAACTCAGTGTCATCTCATCTGGCATAGTAGTGTGCTTCCTTTGATACTTGGCTAGAAAATAGCCATAGGAGAATACAAACAGCTTCTTGAAGCCTACAGTAGCGTTCTATATATTTGATTTCTGGTTGATCTGCTGGTGGCTGTAGTTTCTGCAGTGCATGTACTTGCCAATTCTGAGCAATTTGTAGTGAGACTTGCGACCGCTGTGTTCTGCGCTTAGTGGCGCACATATCCATAGCAAAGGCCGAAGTGGGAAAATTCAGTAGGGGTTGGATTTCTATTAGGCAATAACTCAGTGTCATCTCATCTGGCATAGTAGTGTGCTTCCTTTGATACTTGGCTAGAAAATAGCCATAGGAGAATACAAACAGCTTCTTGAAGCCTACAGTAGCGTTCTATATATTTGATTTCTGGTTGATCTGCTGGTGGCTGTAGTTTCTGCAGTGCATGTACTTGCCAATTCTGAGCAATTTGTAGTGAGACTTGCGACCGCTGTGTTCTGCGCTTAGTGGCGCACATATCCATAGCAAAGGCCGAAGTGGGAAAATTCAGTAGGGGTTGGATTTCTATTAGGCAATAACTCAGTGTCATCTCATCTGGCATAGTAGTGTGCTTCCTTTGATACTTGGCTAGAAAATAGCCATAGGAGAATACAAACAGCTTCTTGAAGCCTACAGTAGCGTTCTATATATTTGATTTCTGGTTGATCTGCTGGTGGCTGTAGTTTCTGCAGTGCATGTACTTGCCAATTCTGAGCAATTTGTAGTGAGACTTGCGACCGCTGTGTTCTGCGCTTAGTGGCGCACATATCCATAGCAAAGGCCGAAGTGGGAAAATTCAGTAGGGGTTGGATTTCTATTAGGCAATAACTCAGTGTCATCTCATCTGGCATAGTAGTGTGCTTCCTTTGATACTTGGCTAGAAAATAGCCATAGCAATAGGATAGGATTGTTTGGTTTTAAAAACTCAAAAAAAAACAAAAAACACAAAAAAAAAAAACAAAAACAAAAAAACACCAAAAAAAACAAAAAGAAGTAAAAATAAAAAAAAAGTTATAACTCTCATTTTAAAAATGTTTAACCCGAGGGCTAGGGGTAGAGGACGAGGGCGGGGACGTGGGCGTCCAACTACTGCAGGGGTCAGAGGCCGTGGTCCTGGGCGGGGTGAGACACCACCTGCTGATGAGGGAGCAGGGGAACGCCGCAGAGCTACACTCCCTAGGTTCATGTCTGAAGTTACTGGGACTCGTGGTAGAGCACTGTTGAGGCCAGAACAGTGCGAACAGGTGATGTCGTGGATTGCTGACAATGCTTCGAGCAATTTGTCCACCACCAGTCAGTCTTCCACGCAGTCCACCCATGTCACCGAAATCCCCACTCCTCCAGCTCCTGCACCTCAGCCTCCTCCCCCCCAGTCTGCCCCCTCCCAGGAAAATTTGGCATTTGAACCGGCATACTCTGAGGAACTGTTTTCTGGACCCTTCCCACAGTCACAAACCACTTGTCCGGTTGCTGCTGAGCAATTTTCCGATGCCCAGGTTTTCCACCAGTCACAGTCTGTGGGTGATGATGACCTTCTTGACGTAGTGGAAGTGTGTAAAGAGGTGTCCGACGATGAGGAGACACGGTTGTCAGACAGTGGGGAAGTTGTTGTCAGGGCAGGAAGTCCGAGGGGGGAGCAGACTGAGGGATCGGAGGATGATGAGGTGACAGACCCAAGCTGGGTTGAGAGGCCGGGTGAACACAGTGCTTCTGAGACGGAGGAGAGTCCTCGACCTGAACAGGTTGGAAGAGGCAGTGGTGGGGCCAGACGGAGAGGCAGGGCCAGAGCTGGTGCATCAGCGCCACTGTCAACTAGTGAAGCTCCCGTGGTGAGGGCTCTTGCGGCGAGGGCTAGATCTTCAGAAGTGTGGAGGTTCTTTAAGGAAACACCGGATGACCGACGGACTGTGGTGTGCAACATTTGCCAAACCAGGCTCAGCAGGGGTTCCACCACTACTAGCTTAACTACCACCAGTATGCGCAGGCATATGAATGCTAAGCACCCCACTCAGTGGCAACAAGCCCGTTCACCTCCGGCCGTGCACACCACTGCTCCTTCCCCTGTGTCAGCTGCTAGTCAGCCCCCTGCCCAGGACCCTGGCACAAAAACCCCATCGTCGCCTCCACGATCCTCCACAGCATCCACCAGCGTTCAGCTCTCCATACCCCAGACGCTGGAGCGGAAACGCAAATATAGTGCAACCCACCCGCACGCCCAAGCCCTTAATGTGCACATCTCCAGATTGCTTAGCCTGGAGATGCTGCCCTATAGGCTAGTAGAGACCGAGGCCTTTCGCAACCTCATGGCGGCGGCCGCCCCTCGGTATTCGGTCCCCAGCCGCCACTACTTTTCCCGATGTGCCGTCCCAGCCCTGCACCAGCACGTGTCAGACAACATCATCCGTGCCCTGACCAACGCCGTTTCTGACAAGGTCCACCTGACCACGGACACGTGGACGAGTGCTGCCGGGCAGGGCCACTATATATCGCTGACGGCACATTGGGTTAACTTGGTGGAGGCTGGGACCGAGTCTGACCCTGGGGCTGCTCATATACTGCCGACGCCGAGGATTGCGGGGCCTACCTCGGTCCAGGTGTTTCAGGCCTACTATGCCTCCTCCTCCTCCCACCCCTCCTCCACCTCCTCCTCCGAACTACCATCCGTGGGCACGGCGCCATCAGTCGGTAGCTCTAGGCACAGCAGCAGTGCCGTCGCTAAGCGACAGCAGGCGGTGCTCAAACTGCTGAGCCTAGGCGACAAAAGGCACACCGCCCAAGAGCTATTACAGGGCATCACGGCGCAGACTGATCTGTGGCTGGCACCGCTGAACCTCAAGCCGGGAATGGTTGTGTGTGACAACGGCCGTAACCTGGTGGCGGCTCTGCAACTCGGCAGACTGACACATGTGCCATGCCTGGCCCATGTGTTAAATCTGATAGTGCAGCGTTTCCTCAAGACATACCCCAATCTGTCTGATTTGCTCACGAAGGTGCGCCGCATCTGTGCGCATTTCAGGAAGTCCAGCCCAGATGCTGCCACTCTCAGGGCAGCGCAGCGCCGCCTCCAACTGCCCGCTCACCGACTGTTGTGCGACGTGCCCACGAGGTGGAATTCAACACTGACCATGTTATCCAGAGTTTACCAGCAGCGCAGAGCGATTGTAGACTGCCAGATGTCAACTTCCACCAGAACTGGTAGTCAGGTCAGTCAGCTTCCTCAAGTCTACAATGAGGAGTGGACGTGGATGTCTGATATCTGTCAGGTGCTGAGTAACTTTGAGGAGTCAACACAGATGGTCAGTGGCGATGCCGCCATCATCAGCCTCACCATCCCGCTGCTTGGCCTGTTGAAAAACTCTCTGGTCAGCATGAAGTCGGAAGCTTTGCGCTCGTCACAAGAGACGGGGGAAGAATATTCCCTTGTTGATAGCCAAAGCACCCTGAGGTCTGTTTCTCAGCGCATATCGGAGGAGGTGGAGGTGGAGGAGGATGAGGAGGAAGAGGAGGAGAATGTTGGCGAGACACAAGAGGGGACCATTGTTGAGTCCTTCACTGTTCAGCGTGTATGGGCAGAAGAAGAGGAGTTGGAGGAGTTGGAGGAGGAGGAAATGGACAGTCAGGCCAGTGAGGGGAGTGAATTCTTACGCGTTGGTACTCTGGCGCATATGGCAGATTTCATGCTAGGCTGCCTATCCCGTGACCCTCGCGTTCAAAGAATTTATTCCAGCACCGATTACTGGGTGTTCACTCTCCTGGACCCACGGTACAAGCAAAATCTTCCCACTCTCATCCCTGGAGAGGAAAGGAGTGTGAGAATGCATGAATACCAGCAGGCCCTGGTGCACAAGCTGAAACAGTATTTCCCTTCTGACAGCGCTAGCGGCAGAGTGCGTAGTTCTGCGGGACAAGTAGCGAGGGAGAGTAGGCGAGCAGGCAGCTTGTCCAGCACTGGCAAGGGTACGCTTTACAAGGCTTTTGCCAGCTTTATGTCACCCCAGCAAGACACTGTCACCTGTCCCCAGTCTCGGCAGAGTAGGGCTGATCTTTACAGAAAGATGGTGAGGGAGTACGTAGCTGACCATACCATCGTCCTAAATGATCACACAGCTCCCTACAACTACTGGGTTTCAAAGCTGGACATGTGGCACGAACTGGCGCTGTACGCCTTGGAGGTTCTTGCCTGCCCTGCCGCTAGCGTCTTGTCCGAGCGGGTTTTCAGTGCAGCTGGTGGCATCATCACCGATAAGCGTACACGCCTGTCGACTGACAGCGCTGACAGGCTGACGCTTATTAAAATGAATAAAGGCTGGATTTCTCAGAATTTCCAATCTCCACCAGGTGAAGGAAGCTCAACCTGAATAATTGATCCACTCCTCCTCCTCCTCCTCATTTTCCTCCTTCTCCTCCTCTTTGTACAGTAAAGCAGAGGAAAATGGCTATTTTTTGACAGGGCCCACTGGCTCTTGCTATAGTACTTCATGCATTTAATTTTTCTGGAGGGCCACCTACCCGGTCCTCTGTTTGAAACAATTTTTGTGAGTGCCACATACAGGCACTCAATCTATTCCATTTTTCTGGAGGGCCACCTACCCGGTCCTCTGTTTTAAAAAATTTTTGGGACTGCCACATACAGGCACTCAATCTATTCCATTTTACTGGAGGGCCACCTACCTGCTCCTCTGGTTTGAAACATTTTTGGGACTGCCACATACAGGCACTCAATCTATTCCATTTTACTGGAGGGCCACCTACCTGCTCCTCTGGTTTGAAACATTTTTGGGACTGCCACATACAGGCACTCAATCTATTCCATTTTACTGCAGGGCCACCTACCTGCTCCTCTGGTTTGAACAATTTTTGGGACTGCCACATACAGGCACTCAATCTATTCCATTTTACTGGAGGGCCACCTACCTGCTCCTCTGGTTTGAAACATTTTTGGGACTGCCACATACAGGCACTCAATCTATTCCATTTTACTGCAGGGCCACCTACCTGCTCCTCTGGTTTGAACAATTTTTGGGACTGCCACATACAGGCACTCAATCTATTCCATTTTACTGCAGGGCCACCTACCTGCTCCTCTGGTTTGAACAATTTTTGGGACTGCCACATACAGGCACTCAATCTATTCCATTTTACTGGAGGGCCACCTACCTGCTCCTCTGGTTTGAAACATTTTTGGGACTGCCACATACAGGCACTCAATCTATCCCATTTTACTGGAGGGCCACCTACCTGCTCCTCTGGTTTGAAAAATGTTTGGGACTGCTACATACAGGCACTATCCAAATTAAATTGTCTCCATAGCAGCCTCCACACGTTGTCTCCATTGCTACCTCCAAAAGTCGTCCATATAGCTGCCTCCATACATCGTCCCTTTATCAAACGAGGTGTGTCAGGCAGAAATTTGGGTTGTTTTCATGGATTCCACATCAAAGTTGTTAACTTTGTCGCCACCCTGCTGTGTTATCCACAAAATATACTGGCAAACTTTTACCATTTAGGGATATTATTTCAGCGCTTCTTGCGCATCTGTTTACATTCCCCTCACCCGGCATATCCTAAACTTATAAGAACGCTACTACACTTGATCTTATACAAAAGGTTCTTAGAAGTGCTGTTTGGGGAGTAGCCTAGAGACAGGGGCTTGGATTGGCGAAAGCTCGCCTGGCAGCGGAACGCCAGCTCCATGCGCATCATGCGCTTCTTGCGCATCTGTTTACATTCCCCTCACCCGCCATATCCCAAACTTATAAGAACGCTACTACACTTAACTTGGTGCAGGCTGGGACCGAGTCTGACCCTGGGGCTGGTCATATACTGCCGACGCAGAGAATTGCGGGGCCTACCTCGGTCCAGGTCTCAAAGGCCTACTATACCTCCTCCCACCCCTCCTCCACCTCCTCCTCCTCCGAATTACCATCCGTGGGCATGGCGCCATCAGTCGGTAGCTCTAGGCACAGCAGCAGTGCCGTCGCTAAGCGACAGCAGGCGGTGCTGAAACTGCTGAGCCTAGGCGATAAAAGGCACACCGCCCAAGAGCTATTACAGGGCATTCCACATCAAAGTTGTTAACTTTGTCGCCACCCTGCTGTGTAATCCCCAAAATATACTTGCAAACTTTTACCATTTAGGGATATTATTTCAGCGCTTCTTGCGCATCTGTTTACATTCCCCTCACCCGCCATATCCTAAACTTATAAGAACGCTACTACACTTGATCTTATACAAAAGGTTCTTAGAAGTGCTGTTTGGGGAGTAGCCTAGAGACAGGGGCTTGGATTGGCGAAAGCTCGCCTGGCAGCGGAGCGCCAGCTCCATGCCAAGATCCAACTAACATAGTTTTAACTGCAGCACCTTTAATCTACTACTAGTTCACTGCCTCCATACATGGTCCCCTTATCAAACGAGCTGTGTCAGGCAGAATTTTGGGTTGTTTTCATGGCTTCCATGTTAACTTTGTCGCCACCCTGCTGTGTAATCCACAAAATATACTGGCAAACTTTTATCATGTACCGATATTATTTGAGCGCTTCTTGCTCACCTCCTTTGGTTCCTCTCTGCCACCCATTGGTTTGAAGCCTGAGTCCATTTAGGGTATGTTGCCATGCCACTCTCTAGCCTGCTGCCGCTGCCTCTGCCTCTGCATGCCGTCCCCTATAGTGTCAGGGTCAATTATTGGATGTTTTACATGCTATCTAGCTTCATTCTGTCACTCTGTCATGGCCATGCTGTTGCCCATAATTTTGGCATAATGGTGCGATTAAGCAGCCTCAGAGGCATCCATGCATGCTGCCCCTGCTGTTTCCTGTCCATTTCCGTGGTGTTTCCATCCTTTTCTGAGGTTCCCAGGTGTTTGGCCAAGCTTCCCTGTGCAGAGCCTTGGTCCCCTTGAAAAATGCTCGAGTCTCCCATTGACTTCAATGGGGTTCGTTATTCGAGACGAGCACTCGAGCATCGGGAAAAGTTCGTCTCGAATAACGAGTACCCGAGCATTTTAGTGTTCGCTCATCTCTAGTAGTGATGTAAGAACAGAGTGGGTGGGATAGTGTAGTGATGTAAGAACAGAGTGGGTGGGGTATAGTGTAGTGATGTAAGAACAGAGTGGGTGGGGTATAGTGTAGTGATGTAAGAACAGAGTGGGTGGGATAGTGTAGTGATGTAAGAACAGAGTGGGTGGGATAGTGTAGTGATGTAAGAACAGAGTGGGTGGGATAGTGTAGTGATGTAAGAACAGAGTGGGTGGGATAGTGTAGTGATGTAAGAGGGGAGGAGCTCAGGAGTAGATGTCACTCCCTGTCCTGTATCTCTCTTTCTCTTTCTCTCTCTAGAAGCACAGAAAGAAACATGTCCCTCCCACCCGCCCTTTACTATCATTAATTTACAACTGGTTATTTACCAATTACATGTATAATTCTATGAAAATGATTGTCTGTTTTTTTTTTTTGAACTTTGACACTGTTTATCTTGTATCATGTAAATTTTTTAATTGACTGTTGATGAGATGAAGTTGGTGTTATCCTCCTAAGCCCAGAGGAAGGGTGATCCTTCAGCCATGGTTCCCTAGAGGTTTCCTCCACAGGGGGTTTTTCCTCTCCTGAGCGCTGTGGGATGACTCTTTGTGAGTCGGAGGTTGCACATATTTAAAGTTTCTGCCTGGAGATTAAAATTTCTCAATGTTATGCTCCTGGCTTTAAAATGGAAAAAGAAAGAAATATCTAAATAAAAATGTAGATATAAAATTAAAAACAAATAAAAGAATATGTATTTAAAAAAAAATAGAATGGGAGTCAAAGTATGGCATTTTGTTATCTGTCGCAGCTTTTATTTTGCGGTGGAGGAGTCAGGTGAAAGGTGCAGGCAAGTTATTGGTGGACTAATTTAACTTATAGAGGATGTAAAAGCTCATGGTGGTCAACAGCCTGAGCTTTGGAAGTGGCCAGCCTCAAGGCTCTGGTAATGGTAAAATCAGCCAGGGGCGGGCACGGTGGTGAAGCACACAATGGATAATCTTCACTAGGGTCATTGGTGCCCTTAAAGTGTACCGGCTCTGCTAGAATGGCAGCCATAGCGTGCGGCCCCCTTTGTTGATGTCTGGCCGGGGGCTGTATGTCAGGCAACTTTAGATTGGGGTATTGGGGAATCCCACCCCTAGCATGTCACCTGACTCCTCCTCTGATTGTTTTATTCCTGTGATTCAAATAAAGCTGTGGCCATTTCACCCATTACGTTATGTGGTTGTGTATTTTTTCCATACACCGTGTTTTTCTCTTGTCTAAACTGTTTTAAAATAAAGTGGGGGTCCATCCCATATCCACACGTCATGATCCCCAAGTTTATTTTGGTGCTCTATTGAGCTTGGATCTGGTGCTGCAGTTATGGGGTGAGCTTGATTCTGGTGCTATATTTATGAACTACGCTGGGTTCTGGTGCTGTATTTATGTATTGAAGTTTGTTCCTGGTGCTGTATTTATGTACTGATATTCATTTTGGATTTATGATATAGTATATTGCCAGTTCGGTGGGTGAACAGCAATTTAGGGAACAGGAGACTGTTTTAGTTTCTGAATTTTTAAAGCAGCCAGGTGAGTTCACTGCAAAGGGACACACCGAGGCTCTGTCGCCCAGGGGCCTATTGAAACCTGGAGCCAACCCTGATAACAGACAGTCTTTAGTATGACACAGGATTTTCTTATTTACATGGTGGGAGTGGCATCAGTCTTATGTAAAGAAATGTTATAGGGGGGTCAAAAGATTTCTATGGGACCCAATCTTTTCTAGTTACCCTGCCTATACGGTCTCAATGATACAGATCTCCACTAATAGACAAATTGCATAAGAGTGGCTCCATAAGAGTAATGGTGCAAAATCTCACTGTGGTGTCAGATTATATAGAAGTTCAATGGAGAGGGGAGGGGGAGAGTCTCAGCAGCTATAAGGCCTGCAATATAAGCATAGAGACTGCAGAGCTGCTAGGAAGTTCATTTTTCATTCAGTATTTTTATTTATTTTATTTTCTTTTAAAGGAAATCTACCACTTTGTAATACTGTATTTTTCGGCCTATAAGGCACACCGGACTATAAGGCACACCTCTAATAAATGCCTGCTAAAACATCTAGGTTCATATATAAGGCGCACTGGAGTATAAGGCGCAGGATCAAATGCACTACCTAAAAATGACCAGCAGCTACACTTCCCGGGAAACTTGTCTTCAGCGTGTCAGAGAGCTCTGATCTCAGAGGTATGGGCTGCTGGGGGTTAATGCAGGGTGATGCAGCAAGGGTTAAGCGGTCTCCCTCTGCCCCTTCTCCTTCCCTCCTCAGCCAGGGTGTTATTCCTGTGGGGTTCCCTGTGGCTCCTTCTCTTTCCCCTGTTACAGGGCTGTCAGGTATGTGGGATTGTTACTGATGATGATTGCCTCGTGGTGGGCACTATGGCGGCTCCGGTCTCTCCGTGCTAGGTGAGGGCAGGATGGGCACAATGTTAGTTGTGGTGCCAGGGCACTTCAGGAGCTAGGGACCCTGTATACTGTGTGGGAAGGTGCAGGAAATGTCTGGGGATGGAGCTATTAAACACTGTACATCTTGTCTGTAGTACATTTCTGTATAAATTTATATATAAGGCGCACCGGCCTATAAGGCCCACCTTTGATTTCTGAGAAAATTAAAGAATTTTTGGTGCACCTTATAGGCTGAAAAATACGGTATGTCTTTTTAACCAAACATACATTTAGATAGCTGTAGGAATGTTGATGCTGGATCTCATCTTGTATAGTCTTGGAGCAGAGTGTTTTCATCAAAAAAACTAAATGTAAACTTATGCTAATAAGGCTTTGGCGCTCCTGTGGCCTTAATATAAGGCACTAGGGGCTCTCCTAATACCCTCATTATGCATGCCTCCAGTGTGCATGAGATAGGAGAGCCCGCCATGCCATTCCTCCTACCGAGATCCGATCACTGAATTCTCCAGAAGTGTAGTGCATGCGCACTAGTCATTGGTAGCACGCGTCGAAGCAGCACGTCAGTCCGTTTCTTCGTTAAGGAGCACTCCATAGCAGCCGGCTACGCTCTACACCGGACGAATGCACATACGCTATAGACCCCGAGAGCTCAGTGACATCACGATGGGAGTGCTAGCTCATGCACGCTGAAGGCATTTTCACATAATGATAGGTAGGTACACGTCACCCCTTGTTATAACTGGTATCTGGTGGGGCTCAAGTTGGGGAACCATACAGAATCTCTTTCCTATTTTCTATTGGTTCCTCGATTTTCCATTCTCTTCAGATTCGGTACTCATACACATCTTTATATTACCTATACACACCGTAGTGTATTTGTATTACTTAGGCTACATTCACACACATGTATGGGGGACGTATATACGGCCGATATACGTCTCCCATACACTCCTATGGGCTCACGGCCCTGTACGGTACAGCTCATCCCCTGCTCCTCTCCGCAGCGCCGATACATCGCATACATCGTGTAAATGTAGCCTTATTCTGTATTTGTGCCATAAATTTCCCCTAATGACATACACATAACACATGATCTTTCCAAGGTTAGTAATGACAAGTACATAAGTAGAACAGGAGGACTTCTCTGTGATTGTTATATAAAGTAATACTTTATACATTAAGCTAGAGCAGTGGTGGCGAACCTATGGCACGGGTGCCAAAGGCGGCACTCAGAGCCCTTTCTGTGGGCAGCCGGGCCATCACCCCAGCACACCAGACAGGACTGCTTCCTGCAGTCTCAAGCAACTTAAAAGATGCTGCTTTCAGTCATATATTAAAGTGATACTTATTTCGCCACTTGAGACTAGAGGAAAAAGGGAGAATGTGTGGACAGGGCTGAATTATCTTTGGAGGACCTTCTGCTGGCCCCACAATTCTCTGTGTACAGAGGGACACTGGAAAGAAGCTTAAAAAATGCAAATTTTCCATCTTTTCCCTAGGAGGCCAATATGATCAAAAGTTGTTGAAGAACAGGTAGCAACAAGTTACTGCTTTCATTTTTGGTTGGCACCTCACAATAAATAAGGGGGGTTTTAGGGTTGCATTTTGGGCACTCGGCCACTAAAAGGTATAATTTTATAGATCATCTGGACCATTTTCTAATATTTTCTTTGTCACACTGCAAGTTCTGTGAATGGATCATCCTGCAGACCTGGTGTCTTACTTTTTTCCGCCAGCACCGCCCCATAGCCGCCAGGTTGTAGTTGTGTTATAGAGTCCTCGCTGTAGTTGCATTTAAAAAGGGCCAGTCTGCAAGGCTTGTAATGCAATCCATATGTAGCCGAGGTAATATAAAGGGGTATTCACATTTGGGCAAATTAATGTTATTGTTTGTATAATGCAAAGTTATCACATTTTCCAATACACTTTCTGTATCAATTTTTTACAGCTTGCTGTCATTCTATAGAAAGCTTCTATGTTTACTTCCAGTGGATAGAAATCTGACCATGGTCACACAGGTGAGCGGCTCGTTATATCACAGAGAATAATCAGAGCTGTGGGATATAACGAGCCGTGCACCAGTGTGACCATGGTCAGATTTGTATCCACTGAAAGTAAACAGAAGCTTTCCATAGACTGACAGCAAGCAGAGATCTAGAAAACTGTGAGGAATTGATAAAGAAAGTATGATGGAAAATGACATAACTTTTCAATCAATATAATTTATTTGCAGATTTGGGAATACCCCTTTAAGGCACCTTCTCTAATGGGATTGAGCAATAAGGTTTCTGTGGTATTAGTCTCCTATCAAGGTGTCCACTTGGTTTGTACATAGCCCTATGCTTGTGGTTTACCTGACTTTCAACCTCTCCTTACCTTTGTCTCATTACCATATTGACTTATCAATATATTGACTTTGGATTTTCCACTGATGATGTAATTACTTAGTACTTTTATGCCATTCACTGGTCGTCTCAATCGGCCATCGCTCCACTTCGATCCATAGACTTTCTTCTTTCTTCTTCCTTCCGTTGTCCGCACCGCGCTGGGTCACTCGCTAGAGGACCAGATGACTTTTCTCCCCCGTCCGTCGTGCACACCTCGCTCAGCAGCCTCCTCTGCTGTTCCACAGGCTGCCAGCTTATTGAGCGGATGTACGGCGCATGTCAGAATATTACAGTGCATCCGCCACAATAATGCATGTCCTCTCCCCCTATACAATGAACATGTCCTCCATGGGAACAAGCATGTCCCCCTACCCCTAGACAATGAGCGGATACCTTTTCCTAAACAACAACCCTTTTTGTGTGTGTGTGTGTGTGTGTGTGTTTTTTTTCTGAACCCTGCCTGCTGTGGACTACTTCAGATTCGGAGGATTACGTCAATGACCAGCATATTTTTTTTTTTACAACTAAAATGGTCAATGAGGGTGTGTCTGCATTTTTTTTCAATAAAATGTTCTATTTGTTAATAAGAGTGTGTTTTTCTTTTCTTTGTGACACTCTTCATAGTTTCCCATAGTAATGGTGCTGTCTAGTTGACGCTGCTCATTACTAAGGGCTGGCTTTAGTGTTCGCCATCTTTATTTCTTGGCAAATTTACACTTCCGCCAATACCATTACCTTCTCCACCAGGGATGCTAGGAAGAGCTACAAACCAGCACCTGACTGTCTATAGATGGTCAGGTAGTGGGGGGCTGCAGACTGTTACTGGTTTGCTCGAATAGCCCCATAACAGTGGTGTATCCCATCTCAGTAATGGCAGGCTGCCGCTGCAATTTTTTGGTATCTGGCTGATTTGGAAAATAGGGGGAAACTCGCACCGTTTTTTTTTCAATTCTGGACAAAAAAAATTAAAAAAGCAAAAAACGGCATGAGTTCCCTCCTATTTTT
Source organism: Engystomops pustulosus (assembly GCF_040894005.1). Taxonomy (NCBI): domain Eukaryota; kingdom Metazoa; phylum Chordata; class Amphibia; order Anura; family Leptodactylidae; genus Engystomops; species Engystomops pustulosus. The sequence goes on along the minus strand of NC_092416.1, from coordinate 155,433,757 downwards.
CCTATTCAGTTAGGGAAAAGAAGTTGACTGTCTAGTCATATACCAGTTTTATGCCTCTGGACGCCATGGATTGATACAACAAAGGTGGTTATAATCTGTTATAATTCGTTTTGGATACATTGCCCTAGCAGCAGGGTGGATCCGTGCACTCTAAGATGACGCCAAGGATCTAGGTGAGCTGGAGTAGTGTGTTTAGTTAGGCCAACCCAACCAGACCAGACAGCTACGATCCCGTGAAGCCTTCTGGATCCTCTCCCTCCAAACAAGGTTCCCACTCGGCTTAAATTATCAGAATTACCTTATGTATCTTTATTAATGCATTACCTCTGTGTGTTCCTCATAAATGTTTTTTTGTCCGTTTTTCTCCATTTCAGCTTTTTGCCTATTTTTGAAAGTGTCCCGCCCTGTTGTATCATGTGACCTTCCATTTATGCTTAAATACCCTGCATTTACTCCATGCATTAGGCTACGACTAAGGACGTTTTTCGTCCGAAACGCGTCAGTTATCTCTCCCATGGACGTCTGTTGATGTTTTTATTGTTATATTTTTTCTAATAAAGTGGATTTTTAACTTCATTCCTCTGCTTTTCGTTGGAAGCTGGACTACACCCTTTCTTTTTCGCTGCTATTTACTGGTTCCCCAACCCAGGTGTCCGTGCAGCCATGAACTGCTCTTGCATTGACTACATAGATGAGCTGAAAATTACTTTTTTCCAACCCATTTAACCCTTTTGCACATGATATGTCACAATGTACCACAGCCATATTGTATCAGAGCTTCAGAAATGATAACTGAACGTCACTCCCCGATGACAACACGCGCTGCATTATGCAGCAAACACCCAGGGCTCAGCCTCCATCTTATTGTGGCCCCTCTTCTTGCATCCCCTCGCTGGCCCTGCCCAGTGTGGAATAGGCCCGTTCACATGGACGAAGCTACGAAGCTACCCCTTACCCGTTTAGAGCTTGGCTTCAGCCAGCCACTCAGGTACCAGGGGGGAGTCCGGCATCCCCACAGCAAAAGGTCAAGTGAGAGGACATTGCATATGTATGATGTATGTGTATGATCTATACAAAATGTATGTATGATGACAATGTATGGAATGTATGATGCGTATGATGTATAACGTGTGCGTATGATGCATGTATGTTCTATGTATGTTGTGTGTATGAATGATGTATATAAGGTGTATGTATTGTCACTGATAGCCCTAATATGCTACACTTCATGCTGTAATATCTATGTGCTACTGTGAGATGAAATAATCGCAGAGACACCGGAAATACTGATAATAAATCTTTTATTGGCAATAAACAGAGGAGCCATAATGGCTTGTATTATAATAAAATGGGAGTAGGGGTCTCTGAAGGCCCCAACCCCCCAGTGATCCAGAGGAAGGCGAAAAACCCCCCAGAGATCTCTGCCTCAGAGGGGAAAAAAATTCCTTCCTGACCCCAAATATGGCGATCGGTTATCACCCTGGATCACATCTATCCATCTGCCTATTGCTGACCTGCTCCGAAAAGCGGCCATGGGACTCAGACTGTCCATTCAAGAAAATACAATATACAACATATCAGTCTACACTATTGCCCTCAGTCTTACTATATCTTATAATTTCTCAGCCTGCCCCACAGTTTACAGTCTAGATCAGGGGTGCGCAATTATTTTTCCCATTGGGACACATGAGAAGGTGGAAAGGTTTTAGAGGGCCGAACTAAAATACCTAGACTCAGATACTCAGTACCAAACGGTCCCTCTCATTACACCCACATTCATAACTCCCCCTCCCGTTAGGCCCCCAATTATAATGCCTCACTTCTTAATGCTCCCTTTAATAATGCTCCCTCCATTATGCCCCCATCTATAATGCCTCTTCTCCTAATACCCTCGTTTATAATGCTCCCTCCATTAAGCCCCCATTTATAGTGCCACCTCTCATTAATGTCCTCTTTTATAGAGCCCCCTTTCATTATGCCCCTATTTATAGTGCCCCCTCTCATTATCCCCCCTTTATAGTACCCCCTATTCCATCCTCCCATCCTCCTACCCTCCTATTCCAGTTTAAGTTTAAAAAAAAAAAAGACAATACTCACCTTTTCCCGGGGTCTTCTTTCCTACAGTGAGGCGCCCAGTACCGGCGACACACAGAGGTTCTCATGTTGCCGGTACTGGGTGCCATACTGTGCATAGTGGCAGAACAGGAAGTGTCACAGGCCCCGGCAGAGCCGCTAAGTATCTTTGACCAGCCAACGTGACGACCCACCACAATCTGGCAGTCGGTCACTGGAGTTACAGATACTTAGCGGGCTGGATGTAGGTAATGATAGGTCTGACCTGGTGTAGACCTACGCATTAGCCTGTGCCAGGACTAGAGAAGGCTAGGGGCAGTGCGCAGGCGCGGTGCAGGAACACCCCTCGCCAGCCAACAATGCCACCAGCCGTTTCCCCCCTTCACACCCCTCCACAACCATTGGGGTGGAGGTGGCAGAAGGCAGAAAATAGACCCATTTCCTAACCGTATGCCAGGAACTGCACCTATTTCAGGGTACGCCTTATTTTAGGCCACCCTTCCCTATAAGAAAAGCGGAGTCCTGATGATTAGCCTTCGCCTATCACTACAATAAGCCTCTACTCCAATCTACTATATTTCCCACTGGCTTACAATATCTTAGAATTTCTTATCCTGCTCTACACAGCTTCTAGTCTAGATAAAGGATTCCTCTCTGTTATAATCTGGTGATGACCAGGGCGCCGCAGATCTCTCCCAGGATCAGGCTACATGTCGAATTTGGCCACAATACACTGTCTGCATACAGGGGACACAGTGCAGCGCTGCCCCATACAGCCAGTGAGAGTGAATGGGATCATGAAGCGACTGACAAGGGCTTTAAGCATGACACGATAGCCCCATGTTGATGTTGTTAGACCGCCGTGTCATGTTGCAGCGTACATGACATAGTGACTGATGTTGGATGTTATGACGCCACCATATCATGCTCGCAACATATGTGACACAATGGGGGAAATTCATCATATCCCGGTGCTTTGTGCGCCAGTGTATGATGAGGCCTCCACCCCCGGCACACACCGGATCTATCAGGAAGCTCCAGCCTCACGATAAATCCTGCAGTGTTGCTCCGTGGGCAGTTTAACACAGTTCTACTATGGTGTAGAACTGCGCATTAGCCTGTGCCAGGAAGTGGCGCAGACTATGGGCAGTGCGCAGGCGCAGTGCAGGAACACTTAGCGCCAGCCCACAATGCCGCCAGCCGTTCCCCCCCTCCACACCCATTTAGGGTGGAGGTGGCAGAATAACATGACCGCCGTGTCATGTTGCAGCGTACATGACATAGTGACTGATGTTGGATGTTATGACGCCACCATATCATGCTCGCAGCATACGTGACACAATGGGGGAAATTCATCATATCCCGGTGCTTTGTGCGCCAGTGTATGATGAGGCCTCCACCCCCGGCACACACCGGATCTATCAGGAAGCTCCAGCCTCCCGATACATCCTGCAGTGTTGCACCGTGGGCAGTTTAACGCAGTTCTACGCTGTTGTAGAACTGCGCATTAGCCTGCACCAGGAACTGGCGCAGACTATGGGCAGTGCGCAGGCGCAGTGCAGGAACACTCAGCGCCAGCCCACAATGCCGCCAGCCGTCCCCCCCCTCAACACCCATTTAGGGTGGAGGTGGCAGAATAACATGACCGCCGTGTCATGTTGCAGCGTACATGACATAGTGACTGATGTTGGATGTTATGACGCCACCATATCATGCCCGCAGCATACGCGACACAATGGGGGAAATTCATCATATCCCGGTGCTTTGTGCGCCAGTGTATGATGAGGCCTCCACCCCCGGCACACACCGGATCTATCAGGAAGCTCCAGCCTCCCGATACATCCAGCAGTGTTGCACCGTAAGCAGTTTAACGCAGTTCTACACTGGTGTAGAACTACGCATTAGCCTGTGCCAGGAACTGGCGCAGACTATGGGCAGTGCGCAGGCGCGGTGCAGGAACACCCAACGCCAGCCCACAATGCCGCCAGCCGTTCCCCCCCCCTCCACACCCATTTAGGGTGGAGGTGGCAGATAGGGGAAAATAGACGCATTTCCTTACCATAAACCAGGAACTGCATCTATTTCAGGGCTTGTACGATTTATTTTAGCCGCGCAAGCTCTGATAAACCCCATGGGCGATGTTGATGTTCGTGTCATGTCTATAGCAGTAAGTCGTACATTGACCTCATCCACTATCATTATCAGCAGGGAAGGCGAAGCTGCACTGCAACCTCTGTTCAGTGCTGCGGCCGAAGTCCTCATGCAGCCACCCTTCCCTTTAAGAAAAGCGGAGTCCTGGTGATTGGTCCCTAGACTTACAATATCTTATACAGTGGCGTACCGACCACGGTCGCAGCGGTCGACTGGGCCCATCGGACGAGGGGGGGGGGCTATTAGCAGAGCCGGATCAATCATTGGCGCTCTTGGAGATGATGGGCCCGCTCTCAATGGCAACCGCGGTCGGTAGACCACTGGCAGGGGGGGGGGGGGCAGAATATGTAATAATTAATTGTGGGGGACAGAATATTAAATAATTAATTGTGGGGGACAGAATATGTAATGATTACTGAAATGTCGGATAGCAGAAAGGGTTTTGAGGTTTTTTTTAAGGTATAAATGGGGGGGGGGGGCACCCATAAGGAATTTTGTCCCGGGGCCCGGTGGATTCTAGATTCGTCACTGATCTTATACTTTCTTATACTGAGCTTCTAGTCTAGATAAGTACATGTGAAATGTACTTGCATGGGTCGTTATGAAGTGTTTGCGCCAGTTTTATGTCACGGCTGCATCACAAAACCTTGCACCTTGCATTTGCATCGGGCGCCAAATTTATTTTGAAAGTCTGACATTTGTGGCGCACACTCAATAAACCGAGTGCACCAAAAAAAACTAGTGCAATCGGTTTACGTATGACTGGTTCGTGCATGGTGTGCCAGGTTATTGGAGACAATGCACCGGTCTGTGCTCTCTGCACGGTAGCTAGCACCCTGTGTTTTCCATTTAACAATACAAGACACTGGGTGCTGGTTACTGATTGCATGCGTTTGCATAGACACGGGCCGTGGCCCCCATGTGCTTTGATACCACTTCTAAATGGAATCACAGGGGTACGTGTGACCACATCCTGAGGGCGTGTTCACACGTTGCGCTCTGGTTGCGCTTTCATTGCGTTTTAAAACGCATTACAACAGCTGAGATGAGGTGAGTGGCCTAATTACATTACTGTTAACGTTTCCATTTACAAAACGCCTTGTAAACGCGATGTTAAGGCATGTGTTAACTATGCGTTAACGCATACGTTTTGTTATCGCATGTACTAACATTGCGTTAACACATGTAAACAGTAATGTAAATGGGCAAATCACCTCTCCTTAGCTGTTGTAATGCTTTTCAAACGCAATGAAAACGCAACGTGTGAATACGCCATAAAGCTTACAATCATTCTTCTAATAAAAGAAATCTACAGAGGGGACATTGCCTCTGGCTGACCTTTGGTTGCTAATCTTGTATATCTTATTGTTGATCGGGTCTTGTCGTGTAGTCGTGAAGCGTTCAGTCTGCCTAATAAACAGAAATAAGAAACATGTCAATTATCATTTACAACCAATTTTTGCCTTAAATTTTATAAATCTGTAGGACGATGAGAGGCCACACCCCTTCCTAATAAACCCGCCCTTTCATGTCCACTTTTTGTAATATTAGCAATTTGTAAAAATAGACATCCTATTTATAGATATGGAAGATACCAAAATCATTTGTGTAAACATGGGCACAGCCTGCATCAGGTGGGGGGGGGGGGGTATTAAGGGCAACTGTTACATTGCACATTTTAGTGCACATTAAATCCACATTAAATTATATAATGTCCACAAATTGCCAAATTGAATAAGTTCCTAATAGATTTGATGTATTTTCCTGCAGCATAGTATAAATTAAGAAGGACATTGGGGAGATTTATTAAGATTGACCCATTATGCACCGGTGTTAATATTATACCCCCTGATGCACAGTGCCCCAATATACCAAGAGGCCCAGCCTGGGGTACAGCTCCCCAGGACTTATTCTGCAGGCTATAGTAAATCCTCCCTCTGGCCCCCTCCCCGCCATCCCCAATTTTCAAAAAGGTGGTATGGAGGTGGCAAAAGGGGAAAGGTTTTTTAAGCCTTTTCATGCCAGAACGCCTGAAAACTGACATACAAGACATGGTAAATTCAGAGTGTATGAAAATTTAGGAGGTGGGTGCCAGTGCACTCTACAGTAAGAGTCTAAATCTATATATAAATCACTTTGTCTAACAAAATTAACCCCCTTATCTTTTTGTAGATTCACTTGCCAACCCCCCCCCCCCCTTCCTTTCTTCCATCCCCCCTTCCTTTTTTCCATTCCCTTCCTCATCGGTTCAGTTTGCTCCTTCCCCAATTTCTTCCTTTCCTCTACCCTTCTTGCTGACTCACCTTCTTCCCACACCCCTTGCTGACTTACCTTCCTGATATTCGGCCTCCTCATGAGCAGCTCACAAGGAGGAGGTATCCATACCCTCACATACACAGATATGTACAATGCTACATAATGATAGACATATACACTCTACAAGCTCGGAAGCCCTCATTGTGATGTCATAGGTCAGTTCATTTGCATATGTTCCGCTCACTTGCATATGCAACTTCCAATGTTATTTTTTATACTTCCTGGTGTCCCCCTTTAAAAACTACCTGGTCTCACTAAATTAACCCCCTTCTCCGTCTGCTGACTTACTTGCCAGCTCCACCACCTCCCTTCTTCTCGACTTACCTGTCAACCCCCTCTTCTTCCCTTTCCTCTTCCTTTTTTGTGACTTACCCTACCTTTCTCCTCGCTTTTTGCTGACTTACCTATCCACTTACCCCCACCTTTCTTACCTTCCCCAATTTACCTGTCTGCTCCTCCCCCATTATTCTTCCCACCCTCTTCCTTCTTACCTTCCTGGTCCTCTCCCTTCAGTCCCCTGATAACAAATGAGCAGCTCACAAGTGTCACCTCTTTTTATACCAGTGCCCCATTATGATGTCAGCAGATATTATAATACTTTCAAATTTATGTAAATGTGGAGAAGGTCAATGACACTCACATACACATAGCGTGAGATTTCTCATGAGTTTCTGTGGTAAAACTGGTCTAGTTGCCCATGGAAACCAATCAGAGCTCAGCTTTCATTTTATAAACAGCTGTGGGAAAATGAGAGCGTTGCGCTCTGATTGGTTGCCATGGGCAACTAGAACAGTTCTGCTGTTAGAGACTTATGATAAATCTTCCCCATATATATAGTAATACAGATGACCCCTAGTTACAAACGGACCTCTGGATGTTGGTAATTTACTGTACTTTAGCCCCTGGCTACACTAAACAGCTATACAGGCAGTCCCCGGGTTACGTACAAGATAGGGTCTGGAGGTTTGTTCTTAAGTTGAATTTGTATGTAAGTCGAAACTGTATATTTTATAATTGAAGTTCTAGACAATTTTTTTCTTTTGCTCCAGTGACAATTGGAGTTTCAAAATTTTTGCTGTAATTGAACCAAGGATTATCAATAAAGCTTCATTACAGACACCTTACAGCTGATCAGTGCAGTCTGGGACTATAGTAAAGCATCCAGAGAGCTTCACCAGAGGTCATAGTGGGCTGAGGGGTCCGTCTGTAACTATGGGTTGTCTGTAAGTCGGGTGTCCTTAAGTAGGGGACCGCCTGTAACTGTTATTAAAGGCGTCTGTAATCAAGATGTATTGTTAATCCTGGTTCTTATGACAACCAAAAATATCCACAGGTGTGGGGGGGGGGGGGGGGGGGGGGGGGGGGGGGGGGGGGGGGGGGGGGGGGGGGGGGGGGGGGCTACATACAAATTCAATTTAAGAACAAACCTGCAGATCCTATGTTGTATGTAACCCGGGGACTACCTGTACATAATGAGAGATATAGACACTCTATAAGCTCAGAAGCCCCTCATTGTGATGTCATAGGTAAGTATGACAATTGCATATGTTCCACAAACTTGCATATGTAACTTCCAGTGTTTATTCTCTGTATTAATCCCATTGGAAAGATTGGGCAGACTATATATGGGATTCTATATGATTTATTGGTTCTATATGAGTTTATTGAGGAATTTAAAGAAATTAGAGGGAATTGTGTATAAATAAGTAAATTTGATGGGTGTTTTATTAAAATGAGTAAATGACATATGATAATTCACTTATTATTATGCAACCCCCACTAATTTGCATACAATTACAATTTAAGTACATTAGAGGGGGTACTGTTGGGGATAAGTAAATTAGAGGGGGTACTGTTCAGGATAAGTACATTAGAGGGGGTACTGTTCAGGATAAGTACATTAGAGGGGGTACTGTTGGGGATAAGTAAATTAGAGGGGGTACTGTTGGGGATAAGTACATTAGAGGGGGTACTGTTGGGGAGGGGGCGCATTTCAATTTTCATCTCCGGCAGCAAAGAAGCTAGAATCAACCCAGTTAGGACCCCTGTCACACATAGGGGAATGCATGACAGGTGATAGGACTAGCTGATATCCAGGATAAATGAATCAGACAGAAATAACATAAATAGTGCATGAGAGGAACAGATCAATGCACATCACACATCATAAGAATATGTGGGCTCTGAACTGGAGGAGAACAATCCATAGGAGAATGAAGGCGAGCAGGGATGAAATGTGGTGTCACTGATTACCTGATGGAATAGTGATCCAGGTGGATATATACTGTGATTAAAAATGGGAAAACCCCTTTAGGGTGCGTTCACACGTTGCAGTTAAAACTGCATCGCAATCAGCTTTGAGGTGGTTTTAGGTGCAGTTTTGTCAATTGAACAGGTGAAAGACATGAAATGAATGGGTGAATTTGATTTTGAAGGGGAAACCTGCTCCACAAATGTCATTCACCCGTTTAGTTCATGTCTTTCACCTGTTCAATTGACAAAACTGCACCTAAAACCATCTCAAAGCTGATTGCGATGCAGTTTTAACAGCAACGTGTGAACGCACCCTTAGTTATTTACAACCCAATCTGTGTCTGTGGTCACATGTTCCGCTAGCGTTTTGTTTCTTAATGAATCGCTAGTGTAGGGGGAGGGCGCCTTCCCACGTTGCGTTTTTCTTGCGTTTTTAAATGCATCCAAAACGAAAAGCATATGCGTTTGCAATGAAATGCATATGTTTCATTGAAAACGCATGCGTTTCAGGCAAACCCCCCTCCCACTTGCTTTTTGGATGCTTTAAAAACGCAAAAAAAACGCAACGTGGGAAGGCGCCCGGACTCGGCCCCATAGCATATGCGTTTCCAGTGAAACGCATGCGATCAGTAACCAGACAAAAATGCAAGACACCGGGTGCTGGTTACCAATCGCATGCATTCCATTGGAAACGCTTAAGGGTGCGTTCACACGTTGCGTTTTGGTCGCGTTTTCATTGCGTTTGAAACGCATTACAACAGCTGATGAGAGGTAATTTGCCTAATTACATTACCGTTTACATTTGTTAACGCAATGTTAATGCATGTGTTAACAAAACAATGCGTTAGTGTGTTGTTAACACGTGTGTTAACATTGTGTTTACTATGCGTTTTGTAAACGGAAATGCTAACAGTGATATAATTAGTCAAATCACCTCTCCTCAGCTGTTGTATATGCGTTTCAAATGTGATGAAAACACAGGTCAAAACGCGACGTGTGAACACGCCCTATGGGTTCGGGTCTAGACACCGCCCCCCCCCCTCCCCCAGCCCATCCGCTCAAGTGTTCCGCAGCACTAGCGGATTGTTTGACCCCAGCCTAAGGGCGCGTGAACTCGTGAACACGCCCCCTTAGGGTTTAATTTTATGGCAATATTAAAGCCGTATTAAGCCCTGTAATTATCACTGTATCAGATTTTGAAAGCGATCATCATGAATATTTCCGATGCAGCGTCTTTCTATGGTGTCACATCAAATGAAGACCCAGTGTCCTGCTGCTGTGATGGCTGAGCTGTGTTATAGCCAGTGTTCACACGACCATTGGGTATATACGTCCCCCAGCAATAGGCGCACAGAGCTATACTGCTCCATACCCGGGAAGAAGATAGGACATGGGCACCGTGCACACCATGCGCTCACCCCCTCCTCTTCTCCAGTGCGCCGATGTGGCACACACAGCAATAGATACATCATATATAATTGTATTTGGTGGGCCCCAGGAACCTGAGGCCGAATTCACACATTCAGAATTTCAGATGAAGTCTTTGAAGCCAAAAGCAGGTGTGGGTCATATTGGGTGAGCACATACCACTCAGAGGTGGTTTGGACATTAAAACTGCATCTGAAAAGCTGCATTGTGAGTCTCCCGCTCAGGTCCGACAGAGTTCACCAGGGGCGTTGCTAGGGTGGAAAAAGATCCGGGGCACGGGCCCCAATGCATGTGTATCAGACTTTTAGTAATGCCCCCCCTGTACATAACCCCCTCACATGTGCTTGTGCCAATAACAACCTGCCAGTGTATACAGCTACAGAAACCACAGGAGAAATCCCTACCTTTTCCCTCCAGTGACTGCAGGTGACGCGTCCTCCATCTTCTCCATTAGACATCACCACATCTTATGTTCCCCATTGTCCCTACATCTTGGACAGTGTTATCCTGCTGCTGCCCCCAACAATCTCCCCCAAATACTGTGAGGGTGAAGACACACATGGCGTTTTTGGGCCGTTTTTACTAAGTTTTTTACTGCGTTTTTGTCAGTTTTTCCGAAATTGCGCAATGAAAAACTGACAAAAACGATCTGAAAACGCACTTAGTAAAAACGGCCCAAAAACGGCCCAAAAACGCCATGTGTGTCTTCACCCTAAGGCTTGCATTTAAACACCAGGAGCTTTTTACCCATCACACTGGTCTCACTAGAAACACAAATGAGATCAAACGGAGGCCTGTCCTAGTGCCATGTGTGAACACACCCCAAGAAATGTCCCCCACACAGACCCCCAGTAACGTGCCCCACACAGATACCCCCAGTAACGTGCTACACACAGCCCCCCAGAAACGTTCCCCACACAGATACCCCCAGTAACGTGCTACACACAGCCCCCAGTAACATGCCCCACACAGATACCCCCAATAACGTGCTACACACAGCCCCCCAGAAACGTTCCCCACATAGATACCCCCAGTAACGTGCTACACACAGCCCCCCAGTAACATGCCCCACACAGATACCCCCAATAACGTGCTACACACAGCCCCCCAGAAACGTTCCCCACACAGCCACAAAGCAATGACCCCCATACATCTACCACCCCCAAATGTTCCCCACACAGCCCACCCAGTAGCTAATGTCCCCCACACAGCCCCTCAGTAGCTAATGTCCCCCACACAGCCCCCCACAGTAAGTAATGTGCCCACACACAGCCCCCCCCCCACAGTAAGTAATGTCTCCCACACAGCCCCCACAGTAGCTAATGTTCCCCCACACACCCCCCCTGTAGGTAATGTCCCCCACACAGCCCCCCCTGTAGGTAATGTCGCCCACACAGCCCCCCCTGTAGGTAATGTCCCCCACACAGCCCCCCACAGTAGCTAATGTGCCCCCACACAGCCCCCCCTGTAGGTAATGTCCCCCACACAGCCCCCCCCAGTAGCTAATGTCCCCCACACAGCACCCCCCAGTAGCTAATGTCCCCCACACAGCACCCCCCAGTAGCTAATGTCCCCCACACAGCACCCCCCAGTAGCTAATGTGCCCCCACACCCCCCCCCTGTAGGTAATGTCCCCCACACAGCCCCCCACAGTAGCTAATGTGCCCCCACACAGCCCCCCACAGTAGCTAATGTGCCCCCACACAGCCCCCCCTGTAGGTAATGTCCCCCACACAGCCCCCCCTGTAGGTAATGTCCCCCACACAGCCCCTCACAGTAGCTAATGTCCCCCACACAGCCCCCCCTGTAGGTAATGTCCCCCACACAGCACCCCCCCCCCCAGTAGCTAATGTCCCCCACACAGCCCCCCACAGTAGCTAATGTGCCCCCACACAGCCCCCCCTGTAGGTAATGTCCCCCACACAGCCCCCCCCCCAAGTAGGTAATGTCCCCCACACAGCCCCCCCTGTAGGTAATGTCCCCCACACAGCCCCCCCCCAGTAGCTAATGTGCCCCCACACAGCCCCCCCAGTAGCTAATGTGCCCCCACACAGCCCCCCCCCCCAGTAGCTAATGTGCCCCCACACAGCCCCCCACAGTAGCTAATGTGCCCCCACACAGCCCCCCCTGTAGGTAATGTCCCCCACACAGCCCCCCCAGTAGCTAATGTCCCCCACACAACCCCCCCTGTAGGTAATGTCCCCCACACAGCCCCCCCAGTAGCTAATGTCCCCCACACAGCCCCCCCAGTAGCTAATGTCCCCCACACAGCCCCCCTGTAGGTAATGTCCCCCACACAGCCCCCCACAGTAGCTAATGTCCCCCACACAGCCACCCTCAGTAGCTAATGTCCCCCACACAGCCCCCACCTGTAGATAATGTCCCCCACACAGCCCCCCACAGTAGCTAATGTCCCCCACACAGCCCCCCACAGTAGCTAATGTGCCCCCACACAGCCCCCCACAGTAGCTAATGTGCCCCCACACAGCCCCCCCTGTAGGTAATGTTCCCCACACAGCCCCCCCTGTAGGTAATATCCCCCACACAGCCCCCCACAGTAGCTAATGTGCCCCCACACAGCCCCCCCCCTGTAGGTAATGTCCCCCACACAGCCCCCCCTGTAGGTAATGTCCCCCACACAGCCCCCCCTGTAGGTAATGTCCCCCACACAGCCCCCCACAGTAGCTAATGTGCCCCCACACAGCCCCCCCTGTAGGTAATGTCCCCCACACAGCCCCCCCTGTAGGTAATGTCCCCCACACAGCCCCCCACAGTAGCTAATGTCCCCCACACAGCCCCCCACAGTAGCTAATGTGCCCCCACACAGACCCCCCTGTAGGTAATGTCCCCCACACAGCCCCCCCAGTAGCTAATGTCCCCCACACAGCCCCCCACAGTAGCTAATGTCCCCCACACAGCCCCCCACAGTAGCTAATGTGCCCCCACACAGCCCCCCACAGTAGCTAATGTGCCCCCACACAGCCCCCCTGTAGGTAATGTCCCCCACACAGCCCACCAGTAGCTAATGTCCCCCACACAGCCCCCCACAGTAGCTAATGTGCCCCCACACAGCCCCCCCTGTAGGTAATGTCCCCCACACAGCCACCCTCAGTAGCTAATGTCCCCCACACAGCCACCCTCAGTAGCTAATGTCCCCCACACAGCTCCCCCAGTAGCTAATGTGCCCCCACACAGCCACCCTCAGTAGCTAATGTCCCCCCCACAGCCCCCCCTGTAGGTAATGTCCCCCACACAGCCCCCCCTGTAGGTAATGTCCCCCACACAGCCCCCCCTGTAGGTAATGTCCCCCCCCCCCCCACAGTAGCTAATGTCCCCCACACAGCCCCCACAGTAGCTAATGTCCCCCACACAGCTACCCTCAGTAGCTAATGTCCCCCACACAGCCCCCCTGTAGGTAATGTCCCCCACACAGCCCCCCTTAGTAGCTAATGTCCTCCACACAGCCCCCCCTGTAGGTAATGTCCCCCACACAGCCCCCCACAGTTGCTAATGTGCCCCCACACAGCCACCCTCAGTAGCTAATGTGCCCCCACACAGCCCCCCCTGTAGGTAATGTCCCCCACACAGCCCCCCCCCCAGTAGCTAATGTCCCCCACACAGCCCCCCACAGTAGCTAATGTGCCCCCACACAGCCCCCCCTGTAGGTAATGTCCCCCACACAGCCCCCCACAGTAGCTAATGTCCCCCACACAGCCCCCCCTGTAGGTAATGTCCCCCACACAGCCCCCCACAGTAGCTAATGTGCCCCCACACAGCCCCCCCTGTAGGTAATGTCCCCCACACAGCCCCCCACAGTAGCTAATGTGCCCCCACACAGCCCCCCTGTAGGTAATGTCCCCCACACAGCCCCACTTACCTCAATGATGCAGGTCTATGTGTTCACTGTGTGTTTCCCCGGCAGGTCATGTGACCATCCATGACATCATCACAGGTCCTTCAGAGTATTATTCCTCCAGAGGCTGCAGCCCCTGCTGGGGAAAACAGTGACTGCACTCCTTCTCATCACCATCTGTGGAGATCGTGATGAGAGAAAGGAGGATGCGCAGGGGAGATCCGGGGCTCCAGCCAAAAGATCCAGGGCATGAGCCCCGGATGTTTTGACCTAGCGACGCCCCTGGTGTTCACCATCTTTTTTGTGGTGCATCTTTAACATTGGGCTTGTGACACAATTTGAAAGTTAAATATGGCGCTTTTCTGAATCAGTGGGACTGTCTGATGGTGCATCCCCTAATTTGTGTTGCATGGAGGCCAGCGCAGCTACGCCACAAAAGGATCACATGCGACACAATCCCAGCGCAGAGACTTCATAAATACCTGTGCAAGTCATCTTGGCCATGAAGAACGTGAACAGTCCAACTAAAGTGCGTCACAAAGCCCTTAGTAAATGTGCCCCACGTTGTAGTACCACACCCGTTCCAACCCTTCCAGGCTAAGAAACTTGTATTTATCCCTTATAACATACACAAAAAATGAAGGTCGTTTAAAATGAAATCCCTATAAATTTGGTATTGCTGTGTGCATATTGACCCAGAGAAACAAAGTTATAATATTATTTATGTTCCACAGTAAATGCAGACATTTCTTATCAAAAAAACAATGTCAGATTTGTGGAGTTTTTTTTTTTTAAATAAACAGCACAGAAAGGGTTAAAAAAAGTTCAACTGCAGGACATTTAAAACTCTAAATTAAAAAATAAAAAACGAATTTGTCCTTAAGAAAACATGACCCCATACAGCTATGGTGATTAGAAAATAAAAAAGTTATGGCATTGACAAAAAACCCCATGAAAAATAGCCTGGTCATTAACATAGAAAATAGGTAAGTGGTATTATGGTAATAATGATCCCCAAGTTTATTTTGGTGCTCTATTGAGCTTGATTCTGGTGCTATATTTATGAACTACGCTAGGTTCTGGTGCTGTATTTATGTATTGAAGTTTGTTCCTGGTGTTGTATTTATGTACTAATATTCATTTTGGATTAACCCCTACGGGACCCAGCATCTTTTGGCCTAAAGGACGCGTCCCCATTTTTCAAAGATGGCCTGTGTCACTATAAGTGGTTATAGCGTGGGGACGCTATGAGATATCCAGGGGATTTTGAGATTGTTTTCTCATGACACATAGTACTTCAAATTAGTTTAAAAATTTGGATGAAATCTTTTGCGTTTAGTTATGAAAAAAAACAAAATTTGGCAAAAATTTGGAAAAATTCTTTATTTTCAACGTTCTAAATTCTCTACTTTTGATGCAGACAGTCATAGCTCCCAAATAAATTCATAACTTACATTTCCCAAATGTCTGCTTTATGTTGGCATGGTTTTTTAAGATCACACATATTTTACTAGAATGTTATAAAGCTCAGAATTTGTGTGCCATTTTTCACATTTTTTGTAAAATCACCAAAACCTGTATTTAGATGGACCTGCTCAACTTCTAATTGACACTGAGAGGCCTAAATAATAGCGAGACTCATAAATTACCGCATTATGGAAACCACACCCCTCAACGTATGAAACACCACTTTTAAGAAGTTCGTTAAGGCCGCGGTCACACGTACCGCTAGACGTCCGTTCATAGCGCGACGCTAGCGCACAGGGGGAGGTCCTCGGCCCGAACGCACATGCGTTTCCAGAGAAACGCATGCGATCGGCTTAACAATCGCATGCGTTTCCCTGGAAACGCATGTGCGTTGGGGCCGAGGACCTCCCCCTGTGCGCTAGCGTCGCGCTATGAACGGACGTCTAGCGGTACGTGTGACCGCGGCCTAACCCTTTACGTGTTTTATAGGGGTTAAAACAAAATGGAGGTGCAGTCTGCAAATTGTAATATTTTTTCACAATAGATATATACAAAAAAGGCCAATAGGCCTCACTAGGACTCATTAGTCATAAAACTTTACTTTTATTGAAATACTGTTTAAAAATATTTAAATACTTGGTGAGTTTTATTATGAACAAATCCTAACTAAATTATAAAATTTCGCAGATCATCGTAGAGACTTTGATGTGTGGTATTCTATGGAAGGAGGAGGTTTGTCTTGGAGACTCTTTGGGATCTCACTGTATACCCAGAGGCACCACTAGATGTCACTATCGTGTTGTTGGCTCAATGGTCTTTTATTATTGTGTGTATAATTGATGAGAGCTACAATGTTGCAAGTTCCTAATTCTGTAATGGATACAGTGTCGTTTTCCTCTCATGTATAGTCTTAGACACACGTCAATTATCGATTGAATGGAGTCATCACACACATACAGTGACTCTCAAATTACTTTCTACAGGCGCCTCTGCATAGTAAATCCACTGTGTCGTTTGGAGCTAGTGAGCGTATCGCTGGCAGTTAGTGTTCACTACCAGTCGAACTACTCCTCTATAAAGGTATTAGAGATCCCAGACTGGTCTCATTTCTGCGCTCATTGCTAGATGCTTCCTCACTAATATTCATGCATTAGGAATCCACACACACACTTTATCTGCTAGTTAAAAATTATCCACACTAACGCCCCCCCGAAACATGTCGGGGGGGCGTTAGTGTGGATAATTTTTAACTAGCAGATAAAGTGTGTGTGTGGATTCCTAATGCATGAATATTAGTGAGGAAGCATCTAGCAATGAGCGCAGAAATGAGACCAGTCTGGGATCTCTAATACCTTTATAGAGGAGTAGTTCGACTGGTAGTGAACACTAACTGCCAGCGATACGCTCACTAGCTCCAAACGACACAGTGGATTTACTATGCAGAGGCGCCTGTAGAAAGTAATTTGAGAGTCACTGTATGTGTGTGATGACTCCATTCAATCGATAATTGACGTGTGTCTAAGACTATACATGAGAGGAAAACGACACTGTATCCATTACAGAATTAGGAACTTGCAACATTGTAGCTCTCATCAATTATACACACAATAATAAAAGACCATTGAGCCAACAACACGATAGTGACATCTAGTGGTGCCTCTGGGTATACAGTGAGATCCCAAAGAGTCTCCAAGACAAACCTCCTCCTTCCATAGAATACCACACATCAAAGTCTCTACGATGATCTGCGAAATTTTATAATTTAGTTAGGATTTGTTCATAATAAAACTCACCAAGTATTTAAATATTTTTAAACAGTATTTCAATAAAAGTAAAGTTTTATGACTAATGAGTCCTAGTGAGGCCTATTGGCCTTTTTTGTATATATCTATTGATTTATGGACTCAGTCCAAGGGTCCACATCTCCTCTTGATTCATTTTTTCACAATACACTCATTTTGGGTGGAAAATTTAACATTTACAATGAATTAAATGAAAAAAGGCTCCACAAAGTTTCTCCCGAGTACACCTGGTGACCTGCTGTATGGGCACACGGCCGGGCATAGAAGGGAAGGAGGCGCCATCCAGATCAGATTTGCTATGTCACATTGTACAGGCTATAATTTTTTTCTTTTTTTTTTATTGAGGACCTATAGGGGTTTATTTCTTTTGCCACTTTTTTGGTACGTAATTTTGGGGCATCTATAGCTAATTGGTGAGATTTAATTAACTCTCGTTAACCATACCATAAAAATAGTATATAATTTTTATTCTGTGGCTCGCCACGATTACGAAAATACTTCATTTATATATATTTTTTATTTTTTCCCATTTTTACTGAATAAAAAGTATTTTGGCGAAATTGTTGTTAATTTTAGCATCACCGTTTTTCATATGCATAACTTTTTTATTTTTCACCTCACAAATCTGTTTAAGGGCTTATTTTTGCGAGAATCATAGTTCTTTTTAGTGGTCTTATTTTAGATTGCGTAACTTTTTAAAATCACTTTTTAAAGCATTTTTAAAGGGCATTAATAAAAAATCTTTTTTTTTTTCAGAGAGAGTTTTTTGAGGTTGTTTTTTACGGCGTTCACTTTGCGGTTCTAATAACAATTCTGTTTTATTATGGAGATTGTTGCGGACGCAGGGATACCAAATATGTGGGGGTTTTGTGTATTTTATTACATTTGTACTGAATAAAAACTAATTTCGAGAAAATCTTATTCATTTTAGCATCACCATCTTTTCATATGCATAACTTTTTTATTTTTTGGCTGACAAATCTGGTTAGGGGCTTATTTTTTGCGAGAACAGTTGTTCTTTTTAGTGGGCTTATTTTAGAGTGCATAAAATTTTTTAAATCACTTTTTAGAGCATTTTTTATAGGGTATTAATTAAAAATTATCTTTTTTCGGAATGTTTTTTGCGTTTTTTTCCTCCGGCGTTTACCGTGCTGGTCCGGTAACGATTCTGTTTTATTATGCAGATTGTTACAGATGCGGCAATACCAAATATGCAGGGTTTTTTTGTGTTTTTTATACTTTTTTTATGGGAAAGTGACATTTTAGGGGCTTATATTTTTATGTATTTATTTTTTATTTATTATAATGTGTAGTGTTAAGTGTTTTTGCATATTTTTACTTATACATACTTGAACTTAAACCAGTGATGCTCTGATCGCTGGTTTAAGTTCAATACACTGCTCTACAATACTATTTTATTGTAGAGCAGTGTAATCTGTCTGGCATGCTTGCGCATACTCAGACAGCTTACAGTCAGACCCGGAAGGGGTCTGACTGCCATGGAGACCGGGCAGCTCCGGGGCACATGCCAGTCCTCGGAGCTGCCCAGAAGAGGATCGGATCCCCCGGTCAGCGGCACGGGGGATCCGATCCATAGGGGGAAGACCCTTACACGCCGCGGTCATCCTTGACCGCGGCGTGTAAGGGGTTAACACCCGGGATCGGAGTCGGCTCCGATCGCGGGTGTTACAGCACGTTGTCAGCTGTACTAGACAGCTGACAGCCGCTGCTTCTGGTACCGGCTCCGTTCGTGAGCCGGTGCCAGAAGCGAGACGTTATAGTGCGTCCTGGTGCGCTAAGTATCTAGCCACCGGGACGTACTATAACGTCCTGGTGCGCCTAGGGGGTTAATGATATAGTATATTGCCAGTTCGGTGGATGAACAGCAATTTAAGGAACGACTGGCTGTACTAATGCCTAGACCCCGCTTAAAATACTCCCGTCCCACAACCCCAAAAAAGGAAACACCAGACACCGTTTTGGATGAAAAAAGGTGGGGGTCGGCCACAGCTTTATTGCTAACAGAAATCAAATCACAGACCTGTGATGAAACCCAGACCCTTTGCCCAAATCTTCTCCTTGCATGCCGGGCCCCGCGGGGGCATGTCCTAGTTGGTCTGTCAGGTGATTTGGGCTAAAACCCAAAGGGTCAAAATTCCACCACAGGCCCAAGCTGTGACTACCAACAAACACCAAACATTAAAATAACAATAACCAAATAAACATAAACTTGTAATACAAAAATACAAAAAACTAAGGGAGGGTGGGAGGGAGTCTCTTGAGCGCGGAGCAGTCCAAAGAGGAAGGGCTAGCTCCGCGCTCAAGCTTTAATATCCAGCTGGCCACTGCCCCCCAGTGGCCAAAATGGCAACCAATCAGTGGCCCGGGTTAAAGGGCAGCAGGAGGGGCTGCGCTCATGATGTATGGAGCACAGCCAGTCCTGCAGCCCCCCGGCTTAAACAGCCTGCGGGCTGAGCAAGGAGACTGTTTTAGTTTCTGATTTTTTTAAAGCAGCCAGGTGAATTCACTGTAAAGGGACCCACCGAGGCTCTGTTGAAACCAGGGGCCTATTTAAACCTGGAGCCAACCCTGATAACAGACAGTCTTTAGTATGACACAGAATTTTCTTATTTACATGGTGGGAGTGGCATCAGTCTTATGTAAAGAAATGTTATAGGGGGGGTCAAAAGATTTCTATGGGACCCAGTCTTTTCTAGTTACCCTGCCTATACGGTCTCAATAATACAGATCTCCACTAATAGACAAATTGCATAAGAGTGGCTCCATAAGAGTAATGGTGCATGACTGTTCTGTCCATTAATCTCTATGGAGCTGACAGAGATCGCTGAGCGCCATGCTCAGCAATTTCAATCAGCTCCATAGAGATTAATGGAGCAGAACGGTAATGCACAGTCGTCTTCTCCATTAATCTCCATTGGATCCCTCGTTTTTGCAATCAGCGGGGGTCTCAGCACTGAGACCGCCACTGATCAGCAAGTTAGGCCCTAACTTGTCTTTGTGGGAAAACCCCTTTAAATATATCTTATCGGAGGAAAGTGCTTCCTCCTCCACTTACTTTGGCTTTTTATCATCCTCCCTCCTTCCCTCTATATCTGCCTTTCACTTAAAGATGTCTAATGAATTCCATTTTGCTAGCAGAATGGACAAAATCTCACTGTGGTGTCAGATTATATAGAAGCTCAATGGAGAGGGGAGGGGGAGAAGTGAGTCTCAGCAGCTAGGCCTCCACCCATAAGGCCTGAAATATAAGCATAGAGACTACAGAGCTGCTAGGAAGTTCATTTTTCATTCAGTATCATAGTATCATAGTATATAAGGCTGGAAGGAGACGCAAGTCCATCAAGTCCAACCTTCAAGAATTAAATAAATGTTTTATCCCCATAACCCGTGATATTTTTTCTCTCCAGAAAGTCATCCAGGCCTCTCTTGAACATGTACATAGAGTCCGCCATAACAACCTCCTGCGGCAGAGAGTTCCATAGTCTCACTGCTCTTACAGTAAAGAACCTTTGTCTATGGTGATGGTAAAATCGCCTCTCCTCTAGGCGTAGAGGATGCCCCCTTGTCCTGGTCACAGGCCTAGGTATAAAAAGATCTTTGGAGAGATCCTTGTACTGTCCGTTCAGGTATTTGTACATTGTAATGAGGTCTCCCCTCAGTCGTCTTTTTTCTAAACTGAATAATCCCAAATTTTGTAATCTGTCAGTGTATTCTAATCCCCCCATTCCCCTAATAATCCTGGTTGCTCTCCTCTGCACCCGTTCCAGCTCTATTATATCCTTTTTATACACTGGTGCCCAAAACTGTACACAATATTCCATGTGTGGTCTGACCAGGGATTTGTATAAGGGCAAAACTATGTCTTTATCATGAGAATCTATTCCTCTCTTGATACATCCCATTATTTTATTTGCTTTAGCAGCAGCCGCCTGGCTCTGGTCACTAAAATTAAGTTTACCATCCACCAATACGCCCAAGTCCTTTTCAGCTTCAGTTTTACTAAGTAATTGACCGTTTAGAACATAATTATACTTTTTGTTTCCATGGCCCAAGTGCATAACTTTACATTTATCTACATTAAACCTCATCAACCATTTCTCTGCCCATCCCTCAAGCTTCCACAAATCCCTCTGTAATGCTAAACTATCGACCTCAGTATTTATTACTTTACACAGCTTAGTATCATCTGCAAATATTGAAACTTGACTGTGTAAACCCACTACAAGGTCATTAATAAAAATATTAAAAAGAAGTGGCCCCAATACTGACCCCTGTGGTACTCCACTGGTAACATCCACCCAATCTGAGAATGTGCCATTAATGACCACCCTCTGTTTTCTATCACTAAGCCAATTACTTACCCAGATACACAGATTTTCTCCTATTCCCAGCAGTCTCATTTTATATACCAACCTTTTATGTGGCACGGTGTCAAATGCCTTTGAGAAGTCCAGATATACAACATCCACAGCGTCCCCCAGATCCAGTCTTGAACTTACCTCCTCGTAGAAACCAATCAGATTAGTCTGACAGGACCGATCTCTCATAAACCCATGCTGACGCTGGGTTATAAGGTTGTGCACAGTGAGATACTCCAGGATAGCATCTCTAATAAACCCCTCAAATATTTTCCCCACCACAGCAGTTAGACTTACGGGTCTGTAGTTTCCAGGATCGCTATTTGATCCTTTTTTGTATATTGGTACCACATTTGCTATGCGCCATTCCTGTGGAACATAACCAGTCCTCAGTGAATCTTCAAATATTAAAAATAACGGTCTGTCTATCACCGTACATAATTCATGCAGAACCCGGGGGTGTATGCCATCTGGCCCCGGTGATTTATCTATCTTAGTGGTTGCGAGGCGGCGCCGTACCTCTTCCTGGGTTAAACTGTTGACATTATAAAAAGAATTAACATTATTCCTCATTGTGTCTTCCACCAGGGGATTTTCCTGGGTAAAGACAGTTGAGAAGGCGACATTCAGTAGATTGGCCCTTTCCTCGTCTCCTTCCACCATGACCCCCATGTTATTTCTAAGGGGACCCACACTCTCTGTTTTTAGTTTCTTATCATTTATATACTTGAAAAATAATTTGGGATTATTTTTGCTCTCCCTGGCAATATTTCTCTCAGTCTCTATTTTTGCGGCCTTTATCTGCTTTTTACAGGATTTATTTTTCTCTCTATAATCCTGTAATGCCTCATCGCTACCTTCACGTTTTAGCACCTTAAACGCTTTATCTTTCTCGCTTATTGCTTTCCTTACAAGACTAGTTAGCCACATAGGGTTTTTCTTGTTCCTTTTATGCTTTTTCCCATAAGGTATGTGTTTCTCACAGGACTTTTTCAGAATATATGAGAAAAAGTCCCATTTTTGGGGGGGGCTTTTGTCCTTGAGAGCATTATCCCAGTCTATGCCTTTAAGGTCTTCCCTTAGTTGCTGAAAATTTGCCCTCCTGAAGTTTAGAGTGTTGGTTGCCCCTTCACTAACGCTCTTAGTAAAGCGTAATACAAAATCAATAATATTATGATCACTATTCCCCAGGTTCCCCCCAACCTGTAGTTTTGATACCCTATCAGGTCTGTTGGTAAGGATAAGGTCCAGCAGTGCCCCCCCTCTTGTTGGCTCCAGGACTAGTTGCGACAGGTAATTGTCTTTTGTTGTTGACAAGAACCTGCTACCTTTGAAGGACCTGCAGGTTTCTGCCCCCCAGTCAATATCTGGGTAATTGAAGTCCCCCATGATAAGTACTTCACCATGCTTTGAAGCCGCATCCATTTCACTTATCAGCATTTCCTCTGCTGCCTCCATTATATTTGGAGCCTTATAACAAACCCCTAGTAATATTTTATTTTTATTTTTCCCTCCTCTTATCTCCACCCATAGGGACTCCACATTTGCGTTACTGATGTCATCTCGCAGGACGGGCTTGAGGCAAGAATTCACATATAAACAAACCCCTCCCCCTTTTTTATTTATACGATCCTTTCTAAAAAGACTATAACCATCTATAGTAACAGCCCAGTCATAGCTACTGTCCAGCCATGTCTCGCTGATACCCACTATATCATATTTCCGTTCCAACATCAAGAGTTCCAGTTCCTCCATTTTGTTTGTGAGGCTTCTGGCATTTGTGTACATACACTTTATATGGTTTTCCCTGTCCGTATTCCTTTTGTCCTTATTCCCCAATCTCATTCCAGCCCCCCTTCCTCCCCCATGGACTATGACCCTTCCCAGCTCTCTATGTACACCGTCTATTTGCCCTGCACAAGTGTAATTGCCCTCCCCCCAGGTCTCTAGTTTAAACACTCCTCCAACCTTCTAGCCATTTTTTCCCCTAAAACAGCGGCCCCCTCCCCATTGAGGTGCAGCCCATCCCTACTGTAGAGCCTGTAGCCCACAGAAAAGTCATCCCAGTTCTCCATGAACCCAAACCCCTCCTTCCTACACCAACTTTTGAGCCACTTATTTACTTCCTTGATCTCCCGCTGCCTTTCTGGTGTGGCACGTGGTACAGGCAGTATTTCGGAGAAAATTACCTTTGAGGTCCTTGCCCTGAGCTTATGGCCTAAATCTCTGAAATCATTTTTAAGGACCTTCCACCTACCTGTTACTTTGTCATTAGTGCCAATGTGGACCATGACCGCTGGTTCCTCACCAGCCCCTCCCAGTAATCCGTCAACCCGATCCGCAACATGCCGAACCCGAGCACCCGGCAAACAACACACTGTTCGGTATGCACGGTCTTTGTGACAGATTGCCCTGTGTGTTCCCCTAATAATGGAATCTCCCACTACCAGCACCTGTCTGACCTTGCCTGTGCTCCCATTACCCTTCTTACTGGAGCACACATTCCCCTGGTTGCTAGCGGCCATGTCTTTCTGCAGCATTGCTACCCCAGAGCTGATATCCCCCTCATCCACCAGCCTGGCAAACTTATTGGGGTGCACCAGATCAGGACTAGACTCTCTACAACTCTTCCCTCTACCCCGCCTTCTACATGTTACCCAACTAGCTGCCCCCTCATTCTGCACCTCCATACTTCCCTCCCCACAACCATCTTCCCCAGAGAGTTTGTGCTCCAGGAGCAGCAAACTTCGTTCCATATTATCAATTGCCCGCAGCCTTGAAACTTGCTCATTTAGATCCAGAATCTGGGCTTCCAGATGAGCAATTTTCACACACCCCACACAGCAGTATTCCCCCTCGAACGGCTGTTCAAGGAAAGCATACATGGCACAGGATGTACACCGTGTAGCAATGCCACTTATGGAGTCCATAATTCTTATGGGGATTACAATATAAATATGCACAGAAAGAATTTACAGTCAAAGTAACACAAAACACAGAAGTTACCTGCTAAAGCCCCTCAAACTTAAGTCCCTTAAACCTAAGTCACACTTATGACACTGCACACACTTGGGATCAGTGCACACTCGCTGCCAAGCTCATACACTCGCTTTGCTAATGCTTTTTTTTAAAGTTATCGGCCACAAAAATCTGCAGAGCTCACTGCACAAGATCTGGCTGCAAACCCAGATGTGTATTTTTATTTATTTTATTTTCTTTTAAAGGAAATCTACCACTTTGTAATATGTCTTTTTAACCAAACATACATTTAGATAGCTGTAGGAATGTTGATGCTGGATCTCATCTTGTATAGTCTTGGAGCAGAGCGTTTTCATCAAAAAAACTAAATGTAAACTTATGCTAATAAGGCTTTGGTGCTCCTGTGGCCTTAATATAAGGCACTAGAGGCTTTCCTAATACCCTAATTATGCATGCCTCCAGTGTGCATGAGATAGCACGGCCATTCCTCCTACCGAGATCCGATCACTGAATTCTCCAGAAGTGTAGTACATGCGCTCTAGTCATTGGTAGCACGCGTCGAAGCAGCACGTCAGTGCGTATCTTCATTAAGGAGCACTCCATAGCAGCCGGCTGCGCTCTACACCGGACGAATGCACATACGCTATAGACCCCGAGAGCTCAGTGACATCACGATGGGAGTGCTAGCTCATGCACGCTGAAGGCATTTTCACATAATGATAGGTAGGTACACGTCACCCCTTGTTATAACTGGTATCTGGTGGGGCTCAAGTTGGGGAACCATACAGAATCTCTTTCCTATTTTCTATTGGTTCCTCGATTTTCCATTCTTTTCAGATTTGGTAATCATACACATCTTTATATTACCTATACACACCGTACTGTATTTGTATTACTTATTCTGTATATGTGCCATAAATTTCCCCTAATGACATACACTTAACACATGATCTTTCCAAGGTTAGTAATGACAAGTACATAAGTAGAACAGGAGGACTTCTCTGTGATTGTTGTATAAAGTAATACTCTATACATTAAGCTAGAGCAGTGGTGGCGAACCTATGGCACGGGTGCCAAAGGCGGCACTCAGAGCCCTTTCTGTGGGCAGCAAGGCCATCACCCCAGCACACCAGACATGACTGCTTCCTGCAGTCTCAAGCAACTTAAAAGATGCTGCTTTCAGTCATATATTAAAGTGATACTTATTTCGCTACTTGAGACTATAGGAAAAAGGGAGAATGTGTGGACAGGGCTGAATTATCTTTGGAGGATCTTCTGCTGGCCCCACAATTCTCTGTGTACAGAGGGACACTGGAAAGAAGCTTAAATAATGCAAATTTTCCATCTTTTCCCTAGGAGGCCAATATGATCAAAAGTTGTTGAAGAACAGGGAGCAATAAGTTACTGCTTTCATTTTTGGTTGGCACCTCACAATAAATAAGAGGGGTTTTAGGTTGCATTTTGGGCACTCGGCCACTAAAAGGTATAATTTTATAGATCATCTGGACCATTTTCTATTATTTTCTTTGTCTCACTGCAAGTTCTGTGAATGGATCATCCTGCAGACCTGGTGTCTTACTTCTTTCCGCCAGCACCGCCCCATAGCCGCCAGGTTGTAGTTGTGTTATAGAGTCCTCGCTGTAGTTGCATTTAAAAAGGGCCAGTCTGCAAGGCTTGTAATGCAATCCATATGTAGCCGAGGAAATTTAAAGGGGTATTCACATTTGGGCAAATTAATGTTATTGTTTGTATAATGCAAAGTTATCACATTTTCCAATATACTTTCTGCATCAATTTTTCGCAGTTTCCTAGATCTCTGATTGCTGCCATTATTCTATGTTTACTTCTAGTGGATAGAAATCTGACCATGGTCACATAGGTGAGCGGCTCATTATTGTCACAGAGAGTAATCAGAGCTGTAGGATATAACGAGCCGTGCAACTGTGTAACCAGGGTCAGATTCACTGAAAGTAAACAGAAGCTTTCTATAGACTGACAGCAATCAGAGATCTAGAAAACTGTGAGGAATGTGCAACATCCCCCACCGGGGCCTAGCCCTTTGAGGTGAGGCCTGGAGACAGCCGGGGCCCGCGGTACCGGAGTGGCTGGCGGTTGCGGCCTAAGCACGCTATTGTCACGGTGCTTGGTACGGGGAACCGGAGGGCTGTCCTACAGCCTGGCAGGTCTCCAGCAGGGTGGTGTTGGCAAGAAATGATGAGGGAGAGGCTGCTATAGCGGATCTCCCTGGGGCAACCCCTTAATGTCCCGAGTATGAGTCTCTGGGTGATGGACAGGGTGCCGGTGATGAAGGCAGCCGTATTAGCAGGGACCAGACGGAGACAGAAGTTGAAGAAAACAACTTACAGTTCTTTATTTGAACCGGCAGGAACCGCAGCAACGTGCCTTTAACAGGTAGATGGAGTGCTGAGATGTGAGTTGGAGGGAGCCTCAGGAGATAGTTCACCAGTCTGGATGTAGAGGGCAGGCTGGAAGGCAGCTGTGTCCTGGTAGGAAGCTTCAGCTTGTCCTGTAGGGCTTCAGGTATCACCTTTAAAGGTAAGATGATACCCCTTTTCCTCACTACACTAACTCTAGTCTAATACTCCACTCTTCAGAGGCAGGGGCTAGGCTCTTCCTGCTCTCGTATGGGCTAGACAGAGATTACTCACTCACTCACTCTAAGTCTACAAGATCTTCTCCTCTTCTGGGAGAGACTTCTCTCAGAATCCTTACTGGAATACTCTTCTAATGTTCTCCAGAACATTCCTGGCCAGAGGTTTTATTACCTCCCTTTGGTCAGGTGGTGGCTGCTCCTCCAATCACATCTCAGCTTACAGAGCACAGGATGTAACACATATCATTGGACAACAGCATCTTGCATCATACAAAATACTTAACCTCTGCCTTGCCAGGCAGGATTCACCACTGCAATACCGCTATGTCCTATCAGGACCATGTAAATGGTATTACATGCAGGTGGGACGTATTCGCAAACCCTCCCTCGCCATTGCATCGGCGAGGGTGTTGCATACCCCGGGGGCAATTGAAAGAGCCGCCCTCGGCTCGACTACAGATGTTTTGGGGCACAGAGGGGGCTAAGGGCACTTCTGGGAAGTGCAGGCTATGTGAGGTGTAGGGACAACCCGCCCATGGTCCTGGAGACAGGCACCTGGGTTGGTGTCGGACTAAGACAAAACATATAGCTGTATGACAGTTGGTCGCTGATGCCATTAAACCGAACTGTACAGTAGGAAAGGTGTGGTGTCATGTCCTGTAATCCACTCCTTGCACCAAGGCCTGTATATTTGTTATGTAAACACTTCTTCCCTGGCGGCAATTATATAGTGTGTCTATCTGCATTGCGTTAGCATATGTGACACAAGTACCTCCTGACTGGTATCCTTACCCATGTATGGGTGGCATCCAGGTGCTAACTGTGTAACACCCCCGGTCCCCTAAGGACCCGCAGTTTACGGACTACCCCCATGTGCAAACCTCAGTTTGAGGGATCAGGTAGCGGTCAGTGTTTTACATAGAAAGACGGTCCGACACAGCCACACTACAACCTGAAAAGCCTATGAAAGGGTTAATGCAGACTACTGGCATATATTTTGACAGTGTGCAAACATGTTGTAAACTCACTTTGGCTTAGGAGCCCAATGGGTACACATCTTGAACGTTACAAACGTTACAGAAGTAGATAGGCTACTCAGGGTAGCAGGATAGTAAATGTCTCTTTTCCTGCAAAGGAAAGGCATAAAAAGGGCAAGCATAACGTCCATACCTAGAAGGAAGGCATTAAGTGCAATATGATAATAAATAGCAATAGCAACTTTTCCCTGGAGTATCTGGCAAAAGTCTCTCAGAAGGTCTCTAGTAACAAAGTCCATCTTCTGGGTACAGCCCTTGTGGTGGGGAAAAGTGCACTGAGAAGCAAAGGGTCTCCTCTATGTGTAGAGGGACAGAGTCCTTTGAAGAAATTCTCTGCTGTGGCAGAGAAGGGGTGCTATCATAGCACATGACAATAATCAGTTCAAGGTATGTCTCTTGACTGAGATAAATAAGGGTAAGAGTCTCAGGACAGTTTCTGGCTCTTTAGGGATAAGGACAGAAATATACAATATGTACACAGTACAGTACCTGAAGTGGGCTACAGCCCTTCAGGGGTTACTCTGCATCTTCTTCGGTGGTAAGTACTTCGGTGTCAGAAAAACGTACCTGCCTCCTCCTTCTGTGTGACACCAGCTGGTACTCCTGCAGGTACGCAGGAGCTTTACCTTTTGTCTCCCTTTGAGACCTCCGAAGTTCCGGCCTGGAGAAGATAACAACCTCCTCATCGTCCTCCTCTGATTCAGGCGCTGGAGTTGAAGTCTCAGCTGCCTCTGATGCTTCAGGGGTTGCAGACTCTGGAGCCGGATCATCCTCCACAGGCAGCAGTATTGGAGACTGCGGTGGGGATGATGGTCTCTCCAAGGTACCTCTTACTGGAGTGGAAACAAAACAGAATTGAGGCACAGTCACAAGTTCCAAGAAACTGGGGGTAGGCGAACACAAGGAGGTCTGTAAGTTGGGGGTCGAGGTGAGAGGTGTGGACATAGGGGCAAAAGGACGAAGACATCTCTTCAGCCGGTTCCTATGTACCCGGAGTGGTGGACGGTCTCCTCTTGAAATCTCGTAGACTTCAGGGGAGAGACTGTCCCTAACTAGGTATGGCTCACGCTCCCAACGCCCATCTAGCTTACTGGTGGGATGGTTGTTGCGCAGCCACACTCAATCTCCTGGGGCAAAAGGCTCAGCACAGGCATTACGATCGAAGTCCCTTTTTTGTTTCTCCCGGGCCTCTTCCAACCGCAGATCCACAACTTCTCTGGCATCCGCCAGGCGCCTCTGGTGTTCGTGAACCCAGTCAGTCTGGGGGAGTAAAGACTGGGAATCAGGGGACTCCATGTCCCAGGTCATATCAGCAGGGAGATGGCCGTGTCTCCCGAACATCAGATAATACGGGGTGTACCCTGTGGAGCAATGAGTGGTATTGTTGTACAGGTACACTAATTCGGGCAACAGTTTTGGCCAGTCAGCCCTTTTTGCAGGGGTCAGAGTCCTCAGCATATTGATTAGAGTCTGGTTCATCTTTTCACAAAGCCCGTTGCCTTGGGGATGATAGGCTGTGGTCCTCAGCTTCTTGCAGCCATATAGAGTGCACAGCTCCTGGAAGACTTGGGACTCAAATGCTGTTCCTTGGTCTGTAAGGATCTGGTCCGGACACCCATAGGGGAGGATGAAGCTCTTCCACAGGGCCGCTGCGGTGGTCCTTGCAGACAGATCTCTGACAGGTACTGCAACCACAAATTTGGTATAGTGGTCGATGATCGTAAGAGCATAACTGTGACCGGATCTGCTGGGCTCCAACTTCACATGGTCCAATGCCAGGATCTCCAAGGGCCGTTGGCTCACAATGGGACGTAGAGGGGCCCTTTGATTGTGTCGCTCTCCTCGAGCGATGGCGCAGGCTGGGCATTCTCGACACCAGGCTTCAATGTCGGACTTCATGTTGACCCAGTAGAATCGCCTTCGGAGGGTGGCTTCAGTCTTCTGAGCGCCAAAGTGTCCGGACTGGTCATGGTACATTTCCAGTACTATCTTGGCGTCCCTCCTGGGAATCAGGATCTGGTATATCCGATCATAAGTGATAGGGTCCAGAGTTCTTCTCTTTAGCAGACCCTGGTGCATGCTCAGAGTCTTTCTCTGGCGCCACAATTGAGACAGTTCTCCATCAGCTCTTCTGCGCCGGATTCTTTCAGGCACTCGCCCACTAGAGAGATAGTCCATTACTTCTCCTATGGCACGGCTATCAGCCTGAAGACTCATCCAGAGGTCCTTTTCCGCAGGGGGCTCTGACTCTTCTTGAGGAGTAGCTGGCGCTGCCTCTGTCGGTAGGGAGTAAACTCTCTGGGCATCTTGACGCACAAACCGGGCATAGAATGCTGGCATCTCGACATCTTCCCACTGAGCATCAGTGGAGGGTCCCTCCCACTGGTCGGGGAGACGGGACAGAGCGTCGGCGTTGTCATTGGTCTTACCAGCCCGGTACTTGATGGTAAAGTTGAAATTGGCAAGTCTGGAGGCCCACCGTTGTTCCAGTGCTCCAAGACGTGCGGTGTTCAGATGCGCCAAAGGATTATTGTCTGTAAAGACAGTGAAAGATGATGCAGCTAGGTAGTCCTTGAACTTTTCGGTCACAGCCCAGACTAACGCCAGAAACTCCAACTTGAAGGAACTGTAGTTCTGGTCGTTTTGCTCCGGTTCTCGGAGGGAACGGCTGGCGTAGGCTATGACCCTTTCAGTTCCGTTTTGGAGCTGGGATAATACCGCCCCTAGACCTTGCTTGCTGGCATCAGTGTATAGGGTGAAAGGCAGACTATAGTCTGGATATCCCAACACCGGAGGTTCAGTCAGCCGTTGTTTGAGCATCTGGAAGGCAGCTTCTCGTTCGGCCGTCCACTCAATGGATACTCGGGAACGTTGGCTCTCTTTTGGCAGGCCCCTTAGAAGCTCTTGCAGGGGAGCCGCCAGCTGAGCAAACTTCGGGATGAAACGCCTGTAATAACTGGCAAATCCCAGGAAGCTTTTGATGTCCCGTACGGTGGATGGGGTAGGCCAGTCGTAGACAGCTGCAATCTTCTCTGGATCTGGCTCAATTCCATGAGCGCTCACCACATGTCCCAGGTACTTGACGCTAGGTTGTAGCAGGTGGCACTTGGAGGGCTTGACCTTCAACCCATGTTGGGTCAGGATTTGGAAGACTTCAGCCAGATGGTGGAGGTGGTCTTCATAAGTCTTGGAGTAGATGATAATGTCGTCCAAATATAGCAGGACGGTCTCGAAGTTGCGATGACCCAAACATCTCTCCATCAGCCGTTGAAATGTGCCTGGGGCGTTGCATAGCCCAAACGGCATGTTGTTGAACTCGAACAAGCCCATTGGGGTGGTGAAAGCCGTCTTCTCTCTGTCTTCTGGTGCCATGGCCACTTGCCAGTAGCCACTGGTCAGGTCCAGGGTAGAGAAGTAGGCAGCTGACCCTAGGGCTGCGAGGGATTCCTCGATTCGAGGCAGAGGATAGGCGTCCTTGTGAGTGATATTGTTGATCTTCCTATAGTCAACACAGAATCGAAGGGTTCCATCCTTCTTCTTCACAAGGACCAGCGGGGCAGCCCATGGGCTGTGACTCTCCCGGATAACGTTGGCTGTCTTCATCTCTTGTACCAGCTTCTTCACCTCTTGGTAGCGGGCTGGAGGTATGGGCCGGTATCGTTCCTTGATAGGAGGATGAGAGCCAGTAGGGATGGTATGTTGGATCAGGGTAGTCTGCCCAAAATCCAGTGGGTGTTTGCTGAAGGCCTGGTGGTGCTTCATAACGACATCCAGGACACCTTGTACTTGGTCTGCAGGAGTAAAATCGTCGTCTCCAATATTGAGCTCAAGCCACCAGGATTGCTCGGCAGGCTCATCTTCAGCACCTTGCTTCACTTCCAACTGTTGGGAGGCAGACAGAGAGGTTTCCACCAAGTCTTCAGGATGGACACTGAAGAGAGTGGCTACGGCTTGATACTTTCTCAGATCCACTGGGGAGTCTCCCACATTTAGTAGTCGAATGGGTACTTGTCCTCGGGATACCGTGACTAGGCTCCTTGCGGCTAGAATGGGCAGGTCTTCATCAGCTGGTAGAGGTTCTACTATCGCCTGGTAGTCTTGACCTTGGACGCCCATGCAGGCTCGACACCATACTAACGTCTCAGTCCCAGGTTGAAGGCGGACAGGTTGGGGATCCTTGATCCGGGCTCTGCAGATTTCTCCATTAGGGCCAGCAAACTTCTGTTGCGCCGCTAGAACCTGCATAGTCTCCTGAATTACCTTCCGGGAACCGTTGGGCACTGTTGGCAGGGAGTCGTGGAGAGCCTTCAGCACTTCAGGGTAGCAGTTGCGGAGGACATTGGTACCCAGCACCAGGGAGAAGTTACCGTTTTCGGGCACACGTGTCACCACGACGCCCTGTCTGGTTAACTCAGTGTCTCCAATGGTTAGCGTGGGCTCCCAGTAGCCGCGGATGGGAACGGGTTTTCTGTTCGTAGCAATAATGTTCAAGTAAGCCTTGGGAGGCTGGACTAAGGATGCTTTTCCTCGGCATTTCTCGAAGGCCGCACTCCGGAGGGTGGTCACTTGAGAGCCGGTATCAATTAAGGCCGGTAGGGTAACTCCATTGATGGTTACATGAACCATGGGGCGAGTCCCCACGAACCTGGGCATCCAGTTAGCATCTCGGGGACTTACAAGTTCTTCCCTTGGAGGTCGTCCCTTAGCTCCAAGGGTTTGTCGTTTAACTGACGACAGTCATTCTCTTCATGCCCATATTTATGGCAGTAGCTGCACCGCTGACGGGGTTTCTTCTGACTCCAGGTGCTTAACGACTTCGCTTCTTTTGGGCGCTGTTTAGTCGGAGATTCACGAGGAGCAGCTGACCGTACCGGGTTCTCTGGAGGTTTCCTCCTCATAGCGGAGACAGTCACTTCCACCTGGGTCAACCGATCAAGGATTTTATGCAGGGTGTCCGCCAGATTAGAGACCTGTCCTGCTAAGTCAGCAACTTCCGTAGCCGCAGGAGTAGGTGATGTCGACTGCGTTGGATAGCAAGCTAGAGCAGATTCCTCCATTTCCACGGATTCAGGCTCTTTCTGCGGTCCAGTAGGCGGTCGGTCCCCTAATATGTCAATGGCAATTTCCTTAAACTCAAGGAAAGAGGCCTGGGCATGTTGAGAAGAGATGATCTTTAGTTGACACCTTTGATTTCTATCAACAAGTCCATTGATAAATTGTTCCCTTAAGGTTTGGTCAGAGGTTTCAGCGTCTTTGGGCTCAAGGCAGGTGATGGCCTTCCATGTCTCCTGTAGGGAGAGGGCAAAGTCTCGGAGGGACTCTTGGGGCTTCTGTCTTTTCCCGAAGAATTTCTGCTTCAACTCGGAGACAGTACACTTGTCAAAGGTGTTACGTAGCCTATCAAGAATCTGGACCACATTCTGACACTGTTCTCGGGGAGAGTATGTGATTCTCCCTCGTAGTAGGGTAACCAGGGGGCCCCCAGATAGTAGGGCATAGTCAGAGGCATCATGGTGGGAGTCCCAGGGACACTAGCTGTAGCAGGGCTGAAGGGACTCTCTGGAGGACTTAACATGCTCCGGTACCCTGAGGAGGGACCAGGGGACGGGACTTGCGCCAGTCCCGTATCTTCGTCCTGGGCGGACATGACTGGCCTAGCTGAGGGAAGCCTGTAGGGTTATACAATATCCGTTGCTAGGGGCGATGGCTAGAATGGGACGTGGGCACTTTAAGACACAGTCACTATTCCTTGGGAGGTGAGCCAATAACCTAGCGTCGGAAACAATCTCTACCCCCCTTTAACTTCCCCAGCGGTACTCACTCAGGATCAGCCGCGGTGACAGGACAGCTCCGGTACACGAAGGTCTCCGTTCCCGATGTCCGGCAGGCAGCAGGGCTCAGTGATGCTCAGCGGTGTTCTCCTCCAGTGGCAGGACACGTGCGCCGGAACTCCGGATGAGGCGCACGCTGCTGGCAGGCTTCAGGCGCGGCCTGCGCCGAAATCCAAGATGGCCGATTAACCCTCTTCGTTGCCGGCCGCACACGCTCCAGCTCCTCCTCCACGGTGCTTCGCGCCACTCGCGCAGGGGGCGGAGCCTAATGACGCCTCTGGAGTTCCCGCCAGTCAAGATTTGGCGGGCTTGAAATACTTGCTGCGCCACACGCCTCTGAGGTAAATGCTTCAGGCGCAGCAGCGCCGGATGTAGCAGAGCTGACACAGTTCTTGCAGGAATTAACCTCTTGAGTGCTGGAGCGGCGCTCGACAGCACATGGCAGCAGTATAAAGTTCAATGTAGAAACACACAAACACTTGGGCCTAAACCCGGATGGCATCAGGGTTAGGCAGCACAGTCTTTTTCTTAATAAAGTACAGTCTTTAGTGCCAGGATAAGGCACAGAAGTATATATCCTGTTCGTGACGCCACTTGCAACATCCCCCACCGGGGCCTAGCCCTTTGAGGTGAGGCCTGGAGACAGCCGGGGCCCGCGGTACCGGAGTGGCTGGCGGTTGCGGCCTAAGCACGCTATTGTCACGGTGCTTGGTACGGGGAACCGGAGGGCTGTCCTACAGCCTAGCAGGTCTCCAGCAGGGTGGTGTTGGCAAGAAATGATGAGGGAGAGGCTGCTATAGCGGATCTCCCTGGGGCAACCCCTTAATGTCCCGAGTATGAGTCTCTGGGTGATGGACAGGGTGCCGGTGATGAAGGCAGCCGTATTAGCAGGGACCAGACGGAGACAGAAGTTGAAGAAAACAACTTACAGTTCTTTATTTGAACCGGCAGGAACCGCAGCAACGTGCCTTTAACAGGTAGATGGAGTGCTGAGATGTGAGTTGGAGGGAGCCTCAGGAGATAGTTCACCAGCCTGGATGTAGAGGGCAGGCTGGAAGGCAGCTGTGTCCTGGTAGGAAGCTTCAGCTTGTCCTGTAGGGCTTCAGGTATCACCTTTAAAGGTAAGATGATACCCCTTTTCCTCACTACACTAACTCTAGTCTAATACTCCACTCTTCAGAGGCAGGGGCTAGGCTCTTCCTGCTCTGGTATGGGCTAGACAGAGATTACTCACTCACTCACTCTAAGTCTACAAGATCTTCTCCTCTTCTGGGAGAGACTTCTCTCAGAATCCTTACTGGAATACTCTTCTAATGTTCTCCAGAACATTCCTGGCCAGAGGTTTTATTACCTCCCTTTGGTCAGGTGGTGGCTGCTCCTCCAATCACATCTCAGCTTACAGAGCACAGGATGTAACACATATCATTGGACAACAGCATCTTGCATCATACAAAATACTTAACCTCTGCCTTGCCAGGCAGGATTCACCACTGCAATACCGCTATGTCCTATCAGGACCATGTAGTGTAATGGTATTACATGCAGGTGGGACGTATTCGCAAACCCTCCCTCGCCATTGCATCGGCGAGGGTGTTGCAAATGGATAAAGAAAGTATGGTGGAAAATGACATAACTTTTCAAACAATGTAATTTATTTGCAGAATTGGGAATATCCCTTTAAGGCACCTTCTCTAATGGGATTGAGCAATAAGTTTTCTATGGTATTAGTGTCCTATCAAGGTGTCAACTTGGTTTGTACATTGCCCTATGCTTGTGGATTTTCCACTGATGATGTAATTGCTTAGTACTTTTATGCCATTCACTGGTCGTCCACTTCGGTCCATAGACCTTCTTCTTTCTTCTTCCCTCCCTTGTCCGCACCGCGCTGGGTTGCTTGCTAGAGGACCCCATGACTTTTCTCTCCGTCCATCGTGCACACCTCGCTCAGCAGCCGTCCTCTGCTGTTCCACAGGCTGCCAGCTTATTGAGCGGATGCACGGCGCATGTCAGAATATTACATGTCCTCAACCCCTAGACAACGAGCATGTCACCCACCCCTGTGGCAACAACCATGTTCCCAACCCCCTATGTCAACGAGCAAAGACCTTCTCCTAGACAACAACCCTTTGTTTGTGTGTGTGTGTGTTTTTTTTTTTTTTGCTGAACCCTGCCTGCTGTGGACTACTTCAGATTCGGAGGATTACGTCAATGACCAGCATTTTTTTTTTACAACTAAAATGGTCAATGAGGGTGTGTCCGCATTTTTTTTCAATAAAATGTTCTATTTGTTAATAAGAGTGTGTTTTTCTTTTCTTTGCAACACTCTTCATAGTTTGCCATAGTAATGGTGCTGTCTAGTTGACGCTGCTCATTACTAAGGGCTGGCTTTAGTGTTTAGTGCTAGGAAGAGCTACAAACCAGCACCTGACTGTCTATAGATGGTCAGGTAGTGGGGCGGCTGCAGACTGTTACTGGTTTGCTCGAATAGCCCCTTAACAGTGGTGTATCCCATCCCAGTAATGGCAGGCTGCCGCTGCAGCTTTTTTGTATCTGGCTGATTTGGAAAATAGGGGGAAAGCTTGCACGGCTTTTTTTTTCATTTCTGGACAAAAAAATGAAAAAAAAAAACCCGGTGTGAGTTCCCCTCCTATTTTTCCTTTTTAGGCAAAAGAAGTTGAATATGGCCAACCCCTTTAACTGAAATAAAATCCACAGATCCAGCTCTTCAACAGGGTAAGAACGCACTATAGTGCTAAAAACATGTTGAATGTCTAGTCATCAGGGCCGGATTAAGGTTGGTGGGGGCCCCTGGGCGCAAAATCTGGTGGAGGCCCCCACTGAGTGTAGCGTACATACACGTCCTCCTGCTTCCTTTCCACAATCCCAGCAGTAACACAGCTACATACAGCCGCCTCTCCCCCAGTAACACAGCTACATACAGCCGCCTCTCCCCCAGTAACACAGCTACATACAGCCGCCTCTCCCCCAGTAACACAGCTACATACAGCCGCCTCATCCCCAGTAACACAGCTACATACAGCCGCCTCATCCCCAGTAACACAGCTACATACAGCCGCCTCTCCCCCAGTAACACAGCTACATACAGCCGCCTCATCCCCAGTAACACAGCTACATACAGCCGCCTCATCCCCAGTAACACAGTTACATACAGCCGCCTCATCCCCAGTAACACAGCTACATACAGCCGCCTCGCTCCCAGTAACACAGCTACATACAGCCGCCTCATCCCAGTAACACAGCTACATACAGCCGCCTCTCCCCCAGTAACACAGCTACATACAGCCGCCTCGCCCCCAGTAACACAGCTACATACAGCCGCCTTGCCCCCAGTAACACAGCTACATACAGCCGCCTCACCCCCAGTAACACAGCTACATACAGCCGCCTCATCCACAGAAACACAGCTACATACAGCCACCTCATCCCCAGAAACACAGCTACATACATCCGCCTCACCCCCAGTAACACAGTTACATACAGCCGCCTCATCCCCAGTAACACAGCTACATACAGCCGCCTCGCCCCCAGTAACACAGCTACATACAGCCGCCTCTCCCCCAGTAACACAGCTACATACAGCCGCCTCATCCCCAGTAACACAGCTACATACAGCCGCCTCATCCCCAGTAACACAGCTACATAGCCGCCTCATCCCCAGTAACACAGCTACATAAAGCTGCCTCGCTCCCAGTAACACAGCTACATACAGCCGCCTCACCCCCAGTAACACAGCTACATACAGCCGCCTCGCTCCCAGTAACACAGCTACATACAGCCGCCTCACCCCCAGTAACACATCTACATGCAGCCGCCTCACCCCCAATAACACAGCTACATACAGCCGCCTCACCCCCAGTAACACCGCTACATACAGCCGCCTCACCCCCAGTAACACAGCTACATACAGCCGCCTCACCCCCAGTAACACAGCTACATACAGCCGCCTCACCCCCAGTAACACAGCTACATACAGCCGCCTGGCCCCCAGTAACACAGCTACATACAGCCGCCTCGCCCCCAGTAACACAGCTACATACAGCCGCCTCACCCCCAGTAACACAGCTACATACATCCGCCTCGACCCCAGTAACACAGCTACATACAGCCGCCTCGCCCCCAGTAACACAGCTACATACAGCCGCCTCACCCCCAGTAACACAGCTACATACATCCACCTCGACCCCAGTAACACAGCTACATACAGCCGCCTCGCCCACAGTAACACAGCTACATACAGCCGCCTCGTCCCCAGTAACACATCTACATGCAGCCGCCTCATCCACAGAAACACAGCTACATACAGCCGCCTCGCCCCCAGTAACACAGCTACATACAGCCGCCTCGCCCCCAGTAACACAGCTACATACATCCGCCTCGACCCCAGTAACACAGCTACATACAGCCGCCTCGCCCCCAGTAACACAGCTACATACAGCCGCCTCGTCCCCAGTAACACATCTACATGCAGCCGCCTCATCCACAGAAACACAGCTACATACAGCCGCCTCGCCCCCAGTAACACAGCTACATACAGCCGCCTCGCCCCCAGTAACACAGCTACATACATCCGCCTCGACCCCAGTAACACAGCTACATACAGCCGCCTCGCCCCCAGTAACACAGCTACATACAGCCGCCTCGTCCCCAGTAACACAGCTACATACAGCCGCCTCGCCCCCAGTAACACATCTTTGTATCTACCAGATATGCAGTCCCATTTAACATACACCTCAGCCCGCACCAGACACCCAGTCCCACAGTTTATCCAATTACACACATTTATACACTGATATATTCACAATTTTATATACACACATAAAGTTCTACACTCGTATGCTTGC
Organism: Engystomops pustulosus; assembly: GCF_040894005.1. NCBI lineage: Eukaryota > Metazoa > Chordata > Amphibia > Anura > Leptodactylidae > Engystomops > Engystomops pustulosus. The sequence continues at coordinate 155,394,712 of NC_092416.1, read as the reverse complement.
ACCCTTATATATACAAGTATACACACACATTTATGTACCCATATACATTTATACACTAATACACAGAGTATACACAAACTCATAAAGTATATACACACATACAGTATATATACATCACACATACGGCATACACATTATGTATATATATATATATATACACACATTCAGTGTACACTGACCATATATACACATACATGCAGTATAAAAACACCATATACACACATGCTGCATATACATACAGAATATACACACTTACAGCAAATACAGACACATTCAGTATATACAGCATGTTCACACACATACGGGAAATACACACACACACATTCGGTATACAGAGCATATACATACATACCATATACACAGCATATAAACATGAACATACATCATATATACATATATATATATATATATATATATATATATATATATGTGCATATATTTAAATGTGCACATATATATGCTTATACAAATATATGCGTGTATAAATACAGTATATTCATCTATACACAGTATTTACATATATACACTAGCTGCATATATACACAGTATATACACATATACACAGTATATACACATATAGACAGTAGATGCATATATACACAGTATATACACATATACACAGTATATTCAAATACACACTTTATATACACAGTAGAATCATATATACACAGTATATAAATATATAGACAGTAGATGTATATACACATATACACAGTATATACACATATACACAGATACACACAGTATATACATATATACAGAGATACACAGTATATACATATATACAGAGATACACAGTATATACATATATACAGAGATACACAGTGTATACATATATACAGAGATACACAGTATATACATATATACAGAGATACACAGTATATACATATATACAGAGATACACAGTATATACATATATATACAGATACACAGTATATACATATATATACAGATACACAGTATATACATATATATATATACAGATACACAGTATATACATATATATACAGATACACAGTATATACATATATATACAGATACACAGTATATACATATATATATATATATATACAGATACACAGTATATACATATATATATATACAGATACACAGTATATACATATATATATACAGATACACAGTATATACATATATATATAGATACACAGTATATACATATATATATATACAGATACACAGTATATACATATATATATATACAGATACACAGTATATACATATATATATATATATATACAGAGATACACAGTATATACATATATACAGAGATACACAGTATATACATATATACAGAGATACACAGTATATACATATATACAGAGATCCACAGTATATACATATATACAGAGATCCACAGTATATACATATATATATACAGATACACAGTATATACATATATATACAGATACACAGTATATACATATATATACAGATACACAGTATATACATATATATACAGATACACAGTATATACATATATATACAGATACACAGTATATACATATATATTTATATATATACAGATACACAGTATATACATATATATATATATACAGATACACAGTATATACATATATATATATATACAGATACACAGTATATACATATATATATATACAGATACACAGTATATACATATATATATATATATACAGATACACAGTATATACATATATATATATATACAGATACACAGTATATACATATATATATATATATATATATATATATACAGATACACAGTATATACATATATATATATATATATACAGATACACAGTATATACATATATATATATATATACAGATACACAGTATATACATATATACAGAGATACACAGTATATACATATATACAGAGATACACAGTACATACATATATACAGAGATACACAGTATATACATATATACAGAGATACACAGTATATACATATATACAGAGATACACAGTATATACATATATACAGAGATACACAGTATATACATATATACAGAGATACACAGTATATACATATATACAGAGATACACAGTATATACATATATACAGAGATACACAGTATATACATATATACCGAGATACACAGTATATACATATATACAGAGATACACAGTATATACATATATACAGAGATACACAGTATATACATATATACAGAGATACACAGTATATACATATATATACAGATACACAGTATATACATATATATATATATACAGATACACAGTATATACATATATATATATACAGATACACAGTATATACATATATATACAGATACACAGTATATACATATATATATATACAGATACACAGTATATACATATATATATATACAGATACACAGTATATACATATATACACACAATATACATCATATATACACACTGCTAAATAAATATGTAATGTATACTTACCCTATTAGGGTGTTCGGCTGTCCCGTCAGGAGGGTGTTCGGGCTGGGGGGGGGAGCACGGCTGCTTGTTCCAGTGGGCGGGAGAACGGCTTCTTGCTCTCGGCGCCCGGGGGGGGGGGTGATCGGAGGCCAACTGCATGTTCCGGGGAGGGGGGGGGCGTTGGGATGCGGAGGATGACTGCTTGATCCCTGGGGGGGGGGGGGAGGTATTGGTCGGCTGAATGTTCCGGCGGGGGGGGGGGGGGGGGGCGCGGGGAGCGGAGGACGGCTGAATGTTCAGGCGGGGGGTGGGGGGCTTGCGCGGGGAGCGAAGGACGGCTGAATTTTCCGGCGGGGAGGAGTGCGGGATGCGGAGGACGGCTGAATTTTCCGGCGGGGAGGTGTGCGGGATGCGGAGGACGGCTGAATTTTCCGGCGGGGAGGAGTGCGGGATGCGGAGGATGCAGGGTAAGGCTGCTTGTTCGGGGGGGGGGAGGGGGGAGTATGAGCGGGATTCCGAGCGGGCGGGGATGCCTGGCAATGCAGCGGAATGGGCGGGCAGGGGGCGGACGGCTCGGCCATGCAGCTGAAGGGAGGCGGTAACTTGTGCCGGGGGGCGTACAGGTGGGCGGGCAGGCCATGCAAGGGGATATGCGTGGAGGTGGTGACGTGTGGCGAGGGCGGACGACTAAGGGAGGCGGCAGCTGAGGAGTCAGGGACCGGGGAACCGGGGGACGCGATCTGGTGGGGGCCCCCTGGGGGGGCAAGAAGGTGGGGGCCCCGGGGCTCGAGCCCCGGGAGCCCCGCCTATAATCCGGCCCTGACATGATTTAATGGTTCTATATGAGTTTATTGAGGAATTTAACGAAATTAGAGGGAACTGTGTATAAATAAGTACATTTGATGGGTGTTTTATTAAAATGAGTAAATGACATATGATAATTCACTTATTATTATGAAACTCCCACTCATTTACATACAATTACAATTTAAGTACATTAGAGGGGGTACTGTTGGGGATAAGTACATTAGAGGGGGTACTGTAGGGGATAAGTAAATTAGAGGGGGTACTGTTGGGGAGGAGGCGCATTTAAATTTTCACCTCAGGCAGCAAAGAAGCCAGAATCAGCCCAGATAGGACCCCTGTCACACATAGGGGAATGCATGACAGGTGATAGTACAAGCTGATATCCAGGATAAATGAATCAGACAGAAATAACATACCGTATATACTCGAGTATAAGCCAACCCGGGTATAAGCCGAGACCCCTAATTTTACCACCAAAAACTGGGAAAACCTATTGACTCGAGTATAAGCCGAGGGTGTAGTATACAGCCAGCCCCAAGTGGTATACAGCCTGCCCCCCTAATGTATACAGCCAGCCTGCCCCCTCATGTATACAGCCAGCCTGCCCCCTCATGTATACAGTCAGCCTGCCCCCTCATGTATACAGCCAGCCTGCCCCTCATGTATACAGCCAGCCTGCCCCCATGTATACAGCCAGCCTGCCCCTCATGTATACAGCCAGCCTGCCCCCATGTTTACAGCTAGCCTGCCCCTCATGTATACAGCCAGCCTGCCCCCTCATGTATACAGCCAGCCTGCCCCCTCATGTATACAGCCAGCCTGCCCCCTCATGTATACAGTCAGCCTGCCCCCTCAGGTATACAGTCAGCCTGCCCCCTCATGTATACAGCCAACCTGCCCCCTCACGTATACAGCCAGCCTGCCCCTCACGTATACAGCCAGCCTGCTCCTCACGTATACAGCCAGCCTGCCCCCATGTATACAGCCAGCCTGCTCCTCATGTATATAGCCAGCCTGCCCCTCATGTATACAGCCAGCCTGCCCCCATGTATGTTGAGCACATTTAAAAAAATAAACTTAATTCTCACCTTCCGGCAATACTCACCCCCGATCCTCTGCGGTGGCTCTCGATCCCCGGCAGCGTCTTCTGTCTTCTCTTGCCGGCGGTGGCGTGTCCATGCGATCTCCCCGGCGGCGCTCACTATGATGCGGCAGTGTCGCCACTGATGACGTCACACCGCCGCATCATAGTAAGCGCTGGCGGGGAGATCGCATGGACGCGACTCCGCCGGCAAAAGAAGAAAGAAGACAGCCGCAGCCGGGGATCGAGAGCCACCAACGAGGATCGGAAGCCGGCGCAGTGGATCGGGGGTGAGTATCGCCGGAAGGTGAGAACTAAGTTTATTTATTTAATGTGCTGAACTTCGGGAGCCGCCGCCGGTGGATCCGGGCACCGGAGGGTGAGTATTAAAATTTATTTTTTTTAATTGACTCGTGTATATTTTTGTGCTGAAAAACTCGGCTTATACACGAGTATATACGGTAAATATTGCATGAGAGGGACAGATGTAAATGCACATCACACATCATAAGAATATGTGGGCTCTGAACTGGAGGAGAACAATCCATAGGAGAATGAAGGCGAGCAGGGATGTAATGTGGTGTCACTGATTACCTGATGGAATAGTGATCCAGGTGGATATATACTGTGATTAAAAATGGGAAAACCCCTTTAGGGTGCGTTCACACGTTGCAGTTAAAACGGTTTTAGGTGCAGTTTTGTCATTTGAACAGGTGAAAGACATGAACTGAACGAGTGAATTTGATTTTGAAGGGGAAACCTGCTCCACAAATGTCATTCACCCATTTAGTTCATGAATTTCACCTGTTCAATTGACAAAACTGCACATAAAACCATCTCAAAGCTGATTGCGATGCAGTTTTAACTGCAACGTGTGAACGCACCCTTAGGTATTTACAACCCAATCTGTGTCTGTGGTCACATGTTCCGCTAGCGTTTCGTTTCTTAATGAATCGCTAGTGTAGGGGGAGGGCGCCTTCCCACGTGGCGTTTTTCTTGCGTTTTTAAATGCATCCAAAACGAAAAGCAAATGCGTTTGCAATGAAATGCATACGTTTCATTGGAAACGCATGCGTTTTAGGCAAACCCCCCTCTCACTTGCTTTTTGGATGCTTTAAAATCGCAAGAAAAACGCCACGTGGGAAGGCGCCCGGACTCGGCCCCATAGCATATGCGATCAGTAACCAGCACCCGGTGTCTTGCACGATACAAGACAAAAATGCAAGACACCGGGTGCTGGTTACCAATCGCATGCATTCCATTGGAAATGCTTATGGGTTCGGGTCTAGCCGACCGCCCCCCCCCCCCCCCCCCGCCAAGTGTTCCGCAGCACTAGCGGATTGTTTGACCCCAGCCTAAGGGCGCGTGAACTCGTGAACACGCCCTCAGGGTTTATTTTTATGGCGATATTAAAGCCGTATTAAGCCCTGTAATTATCACTGTATCAGATTTTTAAAGTGGTCATCATGAATATTTTCGATGCAGCGTCTTTCTATGGTGTCACATCAAATGAAGACCCAGTGTCCTGCTGCTGTGATGGCTGAGCTGTGTTATAACAGCCAGTGTCAGCCAGTGTTCACACGACCGTTGGGTATATACGTCCCCCAGCAATAGGCGCACAGAGCTATACTGCTCCATACCCGGGAAGAAGATAGGACATGGGCACCGTGCACACCATGTGCTCACCTCCTCCTCTTCTCCAGTGCGCCGATGTGGCACACACAGCAATAGATACATCATATATAATTGTATTTGGTGGGCCCCAGGAACCTGAGGCCGAATTCACACATTCAGAATTTCAGATGAAGTCTTTGAAGCCAAAAGCAGGTGTGGATCATATTGGGTGAGCACATACCACTGAGAGGTGGTTTGGACATTAAAACTGACTCAGAAAAACTGAACGTGTGAACGCACCCCGAGTCCAACACTGATCACAGCTCCTCCCTGGCACTAACACCTGGGAACAGAAAAGCTCAATCCTAGGTGTTTAACCCCTTAGTGGCGATTGTGGGACGTCACAGGCAGGTGAGGCTTCTTTGAGGAGAAAAAAAATAACATGTAAAGAGAACATACTACACAACAACACAATAAAATCCGACAGAGTTCACCATCTTTTTTGTGGTGCATCTTTAACATTGGGCTTGTGACACAATTTGAAAGTTAAATATGGCGCTGGTCCGAATCAGTGGGACTGTCTGACAGCACAACCTCTAATTTGTGTTGCATGGAAGCCAGCGCAGCTACGCCACAAAAAGGTTGTGTGCGACACAATCCCAGCACAGCGACTTCTTAAATACCTGTGCAAGTCATCTTGGCCATGAAGAACGTGAACAGTCCAACTAAAGTGCGTCACAAAGCCCTTAGTAAATGTCCCCCACGTTGTAGTACCACACCCGTTCCAACCCTTCCAGGCTAAGAAACTATACTTGTATTTATCCCTTATAACATACACAAAAAATGAAGGTCGTTTAAGGTGAAATCCCTATAAATTTGGTATCGCTGTGTGTATATTGACCCAGAGAAACAAAGTTATAATATTATTTATGTTCCACAGTAAATGCAGACATTTCTTATCAAAAAACAATGTCAGATTTGTGGAGTTTCTTTTTTTAAATAAACAGCACAGAAAGGGTTAAAAAAAAGCTCAACTGCAGGACATTTAAAACTCTAAATTAAAAAGTAAAAAACTAATTTGTCCTTAAGAAAACATGACCCCATACAGCTATGGTGATTAGAAAATAAAAAAGTTATGGCATTGACGAAAAAAACCCATGAAAAATAGCCTGGTCATGAACATAGAAAATAGGTAAGTGGTATTATGGTTATAATGATCCCCAAGTTTATTTTGGTGCTCTCTTGAGCTTGGATCTGTAGTTATGGACTGAGCTTGATTCTGGTGCTATATTTATGAACTACGCTGGGTTCTGGTGCTGTATTTATGTATTGAAGTTTGTTCCTGGTGCTGTATTTATGTACTGATATTCATTTTGGATTTATGATATTTGCCAGTTCGGTGGGTGAACAGCAATTTAGGGATCAGGAGACTGTTTTAGTTTCTGAATTTTTAAAGCAGCCAGGTGAGTTCACTGTAAAGGGACCCACCGAGGCTCTGTCGCCCAGGGGCCTATTGAAACCTGGAGCCAACCCTGATAACAGACAGTCTTTAGTATGACACAGGATTTTCTTATTTACATGGTGGGAGTGGCATCAGTCTTATGTAAAGAAATGTTATAGGGGGGTCAAAAGATTTCTATGGGACCCAGACTTTCCTAGTTACCCTGCCTATACGGTCTCAATAATACAGATCTCCACTAATAGACAAATTGCATAAGAGTGGCTCCATAAGAGTAATGGTGCATGACTGTTCTCTATTAATTAATTAATTAATTATGAAGCTGACAGAGATCGCTGAGCGCCATGCTCGGCAATTTCCATCAGCTCCATAGAGATTAATGGAGCAGAACGGTAATGCACAGCCGTCTGCTCCATTAGTCTCCATCGGACCCCTCGTTTTTGCGATCAGCGGGGGTCTCAGCACTGAGACCGCCACTATTCAGCAAGTTAAGCCATATCCCATGGATAGGGCCTAACTTCTCTTTGTGGGAAAACCCCTTTAAATATATCTTATCGGAGGAAAGTGCTTCCTCCTCCACTTACTTTGGCTTTTTATCATCCTCCCTCCTTCCCTCTATATCTGCCTTTCACTTAAAGATCTCTGCTGAATTCCATTTTGCTAGCAGAATGGACAAAATCTCACTGTGGTGTCAGATTATATAGAAGTTCAATGGAGAGGGGAGGGGGAGAAGTGAGTCTCAGCAGCTAGGCCTCCACCTATAAGGCCTGAAATATAAGCATAGAGACTGCAGAGCTGCTAGCAAGTTCATTTTTCATTCAGTATGTGTATTTTTATTTATTTTATTTCCTTTTAAATGAAATCTACCACTTTGTAATATGTCTTTTAACCAAACATACATTTGGATAGCTGCAGGAATGTTGATGCTGGATCTCATCTTGTATAGTCTTGGAGCAGAGCGTTTTCATCAAAAAAACTAAATGTAAACTTATGCTAATAAGGCTTTGGCGCTCCTGTGGCCTTAATATAAGGCACTAGAGGCTTTCCTAATACCCTAATTATGCATGCCTCCAGTGTGCATGAGATAGCACGGCCATTCCTTCTACCGAGATCCGATCACTGAATTCTCCAGAAGTGTAGTACATGCGCTCTAGTCATTGGTAGCACGCGTCGAAGCAGCACGTCAGTGCGTATCTTCATTAAGGAGCACTCCATAGCAGCCGGCTGCGCTCTACACCGGACGAATGCACATACGCTATAGACCCCGAGAGCTCAGTGACATCACGATGGGAGTGCTAGCTCATGCACGCTGAAGGCATTTTCACATAATGATAGGTAGGTACACGTCACCCCTTTTTATAACTGGTATCTGCTGGGGCTCAAGTTGGGGAACCATACAGAATCTCTTTCCTATTTTCTATTGGTTCCTCGATTTTCCATTCTCTTCAGATTTGGTACTCATACACATCTTTATATTACCTATACACACCGTACTGTATTTGTATTACTTATTCTGTATATGTGCCATAAATTTCCCCTAATGACATACACATAACACATGATCTTTCCAAGGTTAGTAATGACAAGTACATAAGTAGAACAGGAGGACTTCTCTGTGATTGTTATATAAAGTAATACTTTATACATTAAGCTAGAGCAGTGGTGGCGAACCTATGGCACGGGTGCCAAAGGCGGCACTCAGAGCCCTTTCTGTGGGCAGCCAGGCCATCGCCCCAGCACACCAGACAGGACTGCTTCCTGCAGTCTCAAGCAACTTAAAAGATGCTGCTTTTAGTCATATATTAAAGGGGTTGTCCGAGTTTAAAAAAAAATATATATATATGTGGCCGGGAGCGGGCTGCCTAAAATAATAAAGCTGTACTTACCTTCCGGTGCCCTCCGGTATCCAGCTTCCGGCCGGCCGTGGCCGGGTACGCCTATCCGTCCCTATACACAGCATTGTGTATGGGGGCCGGAAGGTTGTCGGGTCCGGCCGGAACTGAGTCCAGCGCTGCTCCGGCGGCCATGTTTGTTTACATGGCGGCCGGACCGGAGCGACAGCAGCGCTGGATACGGGAGGGCACCGGGAGGTAAGTACATCTTTATTGTTTTAGTCAGCCCGCTCCCGGCCACATATAGGTTTTTTTTTAAAACTCGGACAACCCCTTTAAAGTGATACTTATTTCGCTACTTGAGACTATAGGAAAAAGGGAGAATGTGTGGACAGGGCTGAATTATCTTTGGAGGATCTTCTGCTGGCCCCACAATTCTCTGTGTACAGAGGGACACTGGAAAGAAGCTTAAATAATGCAAATTTTCCATCTTTTCCCTAGGAGGCCAATATGATCAAAAGTTGTTGAAGAACAGGGAGCAATAAGTTACTGCTTTCATTTTTGGTTGGCACCTCACAATAAATAAGGGGGGTTTTTGGGTTGCATTTTGGGCACTCGGCCACTAAAAGGTATAATTTTATAGATCATCTGGACCATTTTCTAATATTTTCTTTGTCACACTGCAAGTTCTGTGAATGGATCATCCTGCAGACCTGGTGTCTTACTTTTTTCCGCCAGCACCGCCCCATAGCCGCCAGGTTGTAGTTGTGTTATAGAGTCCTCGCTGTAGTTGCATTTAAAAAGGGCCAGTCTGCAAGGCTTGTAATGCAATCCATATGTAGCCGAGGTAATTTAAAGGGGTATTCACATTTGGGCAAATTAATGTTATTGTTTGTATAATGCAAAGTTATCACATTTTCCAATATACTTTCTGTATCAATTTTTCGCAGTTTCCTAGATCTCTGATTGCTGCCATTATTCTATGTTTACTTCTAGTGGATAGAAATCTGACCATGGTCACAAAGGTGCACAGCTCATTATTGTCACAGAGAATAATCAGAGCTGTAGGATATAACGAGCCGTGCACCAGTGTGACCATGGTCAGATTTCTGTCCACTGAAAGTAAACAGAAGCTTTCCATAGACTGACAGCAATCAGAGATCTAGAAAACTGTGAGGAATGGATAAAGAAAGTATGATGGAAAATGACATAACTTTTCAAACAATGTAATTTATTTGCAGAATTGGGAATACCCCTTTAAGGCACCTTCTCTAATGGGATCTAGCAATAAGGTTTCTATGGTATTAGTGTCCTATCAAGGTGTCAACTTGGTTTGTACATTGCCCTATGCTTGTGGATTTTCCACTGATGATGTAATTGCTTAGTACTTTTATGCCATTCACTGGTCGTCTCAATCGTCAATTGCTCCACTTCGGTCCATAGACCTTCTTCTTTCTTCTTCCCTCCCTTGTCCGCACCGCGCTGGGTTGCTTGCTAGAGGACCCCATGACTTTTCTCTCCGTCCATCGTGCACACCTCGCTCAGCAGCCTCCTCTGCTGTTCCACAGGCTGCCAGCTTATTGAGCGGATGCACGGCGCATGTCAGAATATTACATGTCCTCAACCCCTAGACAACGAGCATGTCACCCACCCCTGTGGCAACAACCATGTTCCCAACCCCCTATGTCAACGAGCAAAGACCTTCTCCTAGACAACAACCCTTTTTTTGTGTGTGTGTGTTTTTTTTTTTTGCTGAACCTTGAGCCTGCTGTGGACTACTTCAGATTCGGAGGATTACGTCAATGACCAGCATTTTTTTTTTACAACTAAAATGGTCAATGAGGGTGTGTCCGCATTTTTTTTCAATAAAATGTTCTATTTGTTAATAAGAGTGTGTTTTTCTTTTCTTTGCGACACTCTTCATAGTTTGCCATAGTAATGGTGCTGTCTAGTTGACGCTGCTCATTACTAAGGGCTGGCTTTAGTGTTTAGTGCTAGGAAGAGCTACAAACCAGCACCTGACTGTCTATAGATGGTCAGGTAGTGGGGCGGCTGCAGACTATTACTGTTTTGCTCGAATAGCCCCTTAACAGTGGTGTATCCCATCCCAGTAATGGCAGGCTGCCGCTGCAGCTTTTTTGTATCTGGCTGATTTGTAAAATAGGGGGAAACTCGCACCGTTTTTTTTTCATTTCTGGACAAAAAAAATGAAAAAAAAAACCTGGTGTAAGTTCCCCTCCTATTTTTCCTTTTTAGGCAAAAGAAGTTGAATATGGCCAACCCCTTTAACTGAAATAAAATCCACCGATCCAGCTCTTCAACAGGGTAAGAGCGCACTATAGTGCTAAAAACACGTCGACTGTCTAGTCATATACCTGTTTTATGCCTGTGGACGCCATGGATTGATACAATAATCTGTTGAAGAGCTGGATCTGTGGATTTTATTTCGGTTTGGATACATTGCCCTAGCAGCAGGGTGGATCCGTGCACTCTAAGATGACACCCAGGATCTAGGTGAGCTGTGGGCCAACCCCTTTAACCCTTTTGTACATGATATGTCACAATGTGCCACTGCCATATTGTATCAGAGCTTCAGAAATGATAACTAAACGTCACTCCCCGATGACATCATGTGCTGCATTATGCAGCAACCACCCAGTGTGTATGAAGAGGCCTCAGCCTCCAGCCTCCATCTTATATTGTGGCCTCCCCCTCTTCTTGCATCCCCTCGCAGGCCCTGCCCAGTGTGGAATAGGCCCGTTCACCTGGACGAAGCTACCCCTTACCCGTTTAGAGCTTGGCTTCAGACAGCCATTCAGGTACCAGGGGGGAGTCCGGCAGCCCCCACAGCAAAAAGTCAAGTGAGAGGACATTGCATATGTAAGATGTGTGTGTATGATTTATACAAAATGTATGTATGATGACAATGTATGGAATGTATGATGCGTATGATGTATAAGGTGTACGTATGATGCATGTATGTTCTATGTATGTTGTGTGTATGAATGATGTATATAAGGTGTATGTATTGTTACTGATAGCCCTAATATGCTACACTTCATACTGTAATATCTATGTGCTACTGTGAGATGAAATAATCGCAGAGACACCGGAGATACTGATAATAAATCTTTTATTGGCAATAAACAGAGGAGCCATAATGGCTTGTATTATAATAAAATGGGAGTAGGGGTCTCTGAAGGCCCCAACCCCCCAGTGATCCAGAGGAAGGCGAAAAACCCCCCAGAGATCTCTGCCTCAGAGGGGAAAAAAATTCCTTCCTGACCCCAAATATGGCGATCGGTTATCACCCTGGATCACATCTATCCATCTGCCTATTGCTGACCTGCTCCGAAAAGCGGCCATGGGACTCAGACTGTCCATTCAAGAAAATACAATATACAACATATGAGTCTACACTATTGCCCTCAGTCTTACTATATCTTATAATTTCTCAGCCTGCCCCACAGTTTACAGTCTAGATCAGGGGTGGGCAAATATTTTACCCATTGGGACACATGAGAAGGTGGAAAGGTTTTAGAGGGCCGAACTAAAATACCTAGACTCAGATACTCAATACCAAACGGCCCCTCTCATTACGCTCATATTCATAACTCCCCCTCCCGTTAGGCCCCCAATTATAATGCCTCACCTCTAAATGCCCCCTTTTATAAGGCTCCCTCCATTAAATGCCTCTTCTCCTAATACCCCCTTTTATAATGCTACCTCCGATATGCCCCCCTTTATAGTACCCCCTCCCTATTCCATCCTCCCATCCTCCTACCCTCCTATTCCAGTTTAAGTTTTTTTAAAAATAAGACAATACTCACCTTTTCCCAGGGTCTTCTTTCCTACAGTGAGGCGCCCAGTACCGGCGACGCACAGACGTTCTAGTGTTGCCGGTACTGGGTGCCATACTGTGCATATTGGCAGAACAGGAAGTGTCACAGGCCCCGGCAGAGCCGCTAAGTATCTTTGACTACCAACGGGACCACCCACCACAATCTGGCAGGCAGTCACTGGAGTCAAAGATACTTAGCGGGCTGGATGTAGGTAATGATAGGTCTGACCTGGTGTAGACCTACGCATCAACCTGTGCCAGGACTAGAGAAGGCTAGGGGCAGTGCGCAGGCGCGGTGCAGGAACACCCCTCGCCAGCCCGCAATGCAGCCAGCCGTTTCCCCTCTTCACACCCCTCCACAACCATTTGGGGTGGAGGTGGCAGAAGGCGGAAAATAGACCCATTTCCTAACCGTATGCCAGGAACTGCACCTATTTCAGGGTACGCCTTATTTTAGGCCACCCTTCCCTATAAGAAAAGCGGAGTCCTGATGCTTAGCCTTCGCCTATCACTACAACATACAATAAGCCTCTACTGCAATCTACTATATTTCCCGCTGGCTTACAATATCTTAGAATTTCTTATCCTGCTCTACACAGCTTCTAGTCTAGATAAAGGATTCCTCTCTGTTATAATCTGGTGATGACCAGGGCGCCGCATATCTCTCCCAGGATCAGGCTACATGTCGAATTTGGCCACAATACACTGTATGCATACAGGGGACACAGTGCAGCGCTGCCCCCTACAGCCAGTGAGAGTGAATGGGATCATGAAGCGACTGACAAGGGCTTTAAGCATGACACGATAGCCCCATGTTGATGTTGTTAGACCGCCGTGTCATGTTGCAGCGTACATGACATAGTGACTGATGTTGGATGTTATGACGCCACCATATCATGCTCGCAACATATGTGACACAATGGGGGAAATTCATCATATCCCGGTGCTTTGTGCGCCAGTGTATGATGAGGCCTCCACCCCCGGCACACACCGGATCTATCAGGAAGCTCCAGCCTCATGATAAATCCTGCAGTGTTGCACCGTGGGCAGTTTAACACAGTTCTACGCTGTTGTAGAACTGCGCATTAGCCTGCACCAGGTACTGGCGCAGACTATGGGCAGTGCGCAGGCGCAGTGCAGGAACACTTAGCGCCAGCCCACAATGCCGCCAGCCGTTCCCCCCCTCAACACCCACTTAGGGTGGAGGTGGCAGAAAAACATGACCGCCGTGTCATGTTGCAGCGTACATGGCATAGTGACTGATGTTGGATGTTATGACGCCACCATATCATGCTCGCAGCATACGCGACACAATGGGGAAAATTCATCATATCCCGGTGCTTTGTGCGCCAGTGTATGATGAGGCCTCCACCCCCGGCACACACCGGATCTATCAGGAAGCTCCAGCCTCACGATAAATCCTGCAGTGTTGCACCGTGGGCAGTTTAACGCAGTTCTACGCTGTTGTAGAACTGCGCATTAGCCTGCACCAGGAACTGGCGCAGACCATGGGCAGTGCGCAGGCGCAGTGCAGGAACACTTAGCGCCAGCCCACAATGCCGCCAGCCGTTCCCCCCCTCAACACCCATTTAGGGTGGAGGTGGCAGAAGAACATGACCGCCGTGTCGTGTTGCAGCGTACATGACATAGTGACTGATGTTGGATGTTATGACGCCACCATATCATGCTCGCAGCATTATTAGCAGAGCCGGATCAATCATTGGCGCTCTTGGAGACGATGGGCCTGCTCTCAATGGCAACCACGGTCGGTAGACCACTGGCAGGGGGGGGGCAGAATATGTAATAATTCATTGTGCGTGGGACAGAATATTAAATCATTCATTGTTGAGGGGCACAGAATATGTAATAATTCATTGTGGGGGGAGAGAATATGTAATAATTCATTGTAGGGGACAGAATATGTAATAATTCATTGTGGGGGGGCAGAATATGTAATAATTCATTATGGCGGGACATAATATGTAATAATTAATTGTGGGGGACAGAATATTAAATAATTAATTGTGGGGAGACATAATATGTAATGATTACTGAAATGTCGATTAGCAGAAAGGGTTTTTAGGTTTTTTTTAAGGTATAAATGGGGGGGGCACCCATAAGGAATTTTGTCCCGGGGCCCGGTGGATTCTAGTTACGCCACTGATCTTATACTTTCTTATCCTGAGCTTCTAGTCTAGATAAGTACATGTGAAATGTACTTGCATAGGTCGTTATGAAGTGTTTGCGCCAGCTTTATGTCACAGCTGTACTGTGTCCGCTGCATCACAAAACCTTGCACCTTGCATTTGCATCGGGCGCCAAATTTATTTTGAAAGTCTGACATTTGTGGCGCACACTCAATAAACCGAGTGCACCAAAAAACAACTGGTGCAATCAGTTTACGTATGACTAGTTCGTGCATGGTGTGCCAGGTTATTGGAGACCATGCGCCGGTCTGTGCTCTCTGCACGGTAGCTAGCACCCTGTGTCTTCCATTTAACAATACAACACTCCGGGTGCTGGTTACTGATTGCATGCGTTTGCATAGACACGGGCCGTGGCCCCCATGTGCTTTGATACCACTTCTAAATGGAATCACAGGGGTACGTGTGACCACATCCTGAGGGCGCGTTCACACGTTGCGCATTTATTGCGTTTTAAAACGCATTACAACAGCTGAGATTAGGTGAGGGGCCTAATTACATTACTGTTAATGTTTCCATTTACAAAACGCATTGTAAACGCGATGTTAAGGCATGTGTTAACTATGCGTTAACGCATGTGTTTTGTTAACGCATGTACTAACATTGCGTTAACACATGTAAATAGTAATGTAAATGGCCAAATCACCTCTCCTTAGCTGTTGTAATGCTTTTCAAACGCAATGAAAACGCAACGTGTGAATACGCCATAAGGCTTACAATCATTCTTCTAATAAAAGAAATCTACAGAGGGGACATTGCCTCTGGCTGACCTTTGGTTGCTAATCTTGTATATCTTATTGTTGATCGGGTCTTGTCGTGTAGTCGTGAAGCGTTCAATCTGCCTAATAAACAGAAATAAGAAACATGTCAATAATCATTTACAACCTTAAATTTTATAAATCTGTAGGACGATGAGAGGCCACACCCCTTCCTAATGAACCCGCCCTTTCATGTCCACTTTTGTAATATTAGCAATTTGTAAAAATAGACATCCTATTTATAGATACGGAAGATACCAAAATCATTTGTGTAACATGGGCTAATGATAAGGGCACAGCCTGCATCAGGTGGGGGGAGGGGGGGGGATATTAAGGGCAACTGTTACATTGCACATTTAATGCACATTAAATTCACATTAAATTATATAATGTCCACAAATTGCCAAATTGCCGAACTGAATAAGTTCCTAATAGATTTGATGTATTTTCCTGCAGCATAGTATAAATTAAGAAGGACATAGGGGAGATTTATTAAGATTGGTCCATTATGCACCAGTTTTAATATTCTACCCCCTGATGCACAGTGCCCCAATATACCAAGAGGCCCAGCCTGGGGTACAGCTCCGCAGGACTTATTCTGCAGGCTATAGTAAATCCTCCCTCTGGCCCCCTCCCTGCCATCCCCAATTTACAAAAAGGTGGTATGGAGGTAGAAAAGGGGGAAACGTTTTCTTAAGCCTTTTCATGCCTAGAACGCCTGAAAACTGACATACAAGACACGATAAATTCAGAGTGTATGAAAATTTAGGAGGTGGGTGCACTCTACAGTAAGAGTCTAAATCTATATATAAATCACTTTGTCTAACAAAATTAACCCCCTTATCTTTTTGTAGATTCACTTGCCAACCCCCCCCCCCCTTCCTTTCTTCCATCCCCCCCTTCCTTTTTCCATTCCCTTCCTCATCGGTTCAGTTTGCTCCTTCCCCAATTTTCTTCCTTTCCTCTACCCTTCTTGCTGACTCACCTTCTTCCCACACCCCTTGCTGACTTACCTTCCTGATATTCGGCCTCCTCATGAGCAGCTCACAAGGAGGAGGTATCCATACCCTCACATACACAGATATGTACAATGCTACATAATGATAGACATATGCACTCTACAAGCTCGGAAGCCCCTCATTGTGATGTCATAGGTCAGTTCATTTGCATATGTTCTGCTCATTTGCATATGCAACTTCCAATGTTATTTTTTATACTTCCTGGTGTCCCCCTTTAAAAACTACCTGGTCTCACTGAATTAACCCCCTTCTCCGTCTGCTGACTTACTTGCCAGCTCCACCACCTCCCTTCTTCTCGACTTACCTATCAACCTTTCCTCTTCCTTTTTTGTGACCTACCTTACCTTTCTCCTCGCTTTTTGCTGACATACCTATCCACTTACCCCCACCTTTCTTACCTTCCCCAATTTACCTGTCTGCTCCTCCCCCATTATTCTTCCCACCCTCTTCCTTCTTACCTTCCTGGTCCTCTCCCTTCAGTCCCCTGATAACAAATGAGCAGCTCACAAGTGTCAACTCTTTTTATACCAGTGCCCCATTATGATGTCAGCAGATATTATAATACTTTCAAATTTATGTAAATGTGGAGAAGGTCAATGACACTCACATACACATAGCGGGAGATTTCTCATGAGTTTCTGTGGTAAAACTGGTCTAGTTGCCCATGGAAACCAATCAGAGCTCAGCTTTCATTTTATAAACAGCTGTGGGAAAATGAGAGCTGCGCTCTGATTGGTTGCCATGGGCAACTAGAACAGTTCTGCTGTTAGAGACTTATGATAAATCTTCCCCATATATATAGTAATACAGATGACCCCTAGTTACAAACGGACCTCTGGATGTTGGTAATTTACTGTACTTTAGCCCCTGGCTACACTAAACAGCTATAACTGTTATTAAAGGCGTCTGTAATTAAGATGTATTGTTAATCCTTGTTCTTATGACAACCAAACATTTTTAAAATCCATTTGTCAAAGAGACCAAAAAATTTTGACTGGGGTTACAACAATTAAATGTACAGTCCCAACCTACATACAAATTCAATTTAAGAACAAACCTGCAGATCCTATGTTGTATGTAACCCAGGGACTGCCTGTACATAATGAGAGATATAGACACTTTATAAGCTCGGAAGCCCCTCATTGTGATGTCATAGGTAAGTATGACAATTACATATGTTCCACAAACTTGCATATGTAACTTCCAGTGTTTATTCCCTGTGTTAATCCCATTGGAAAGATTGGGCAGACTATATATGGATTCTACATGATTTAATGGTTCTATATGAGTTTATTGAGGAATTTAACGAAATTAGAGGGAACTGTGTATTAATAAGTAAATTTGATGTGGTGTTTTATTAAAATGAGTAAATGACATATGATAATTCACTTATTATTATGAAACTACCACTCATTTACATACAATTACAATTTAAGTACATTAGAGGGGGTACTGTTGGGGATAAGTAAATTAGAGGGGGTACTGTTGGGGATAAGTAAATTAGAGGGGGTACTGTTGGGGAGGAGGCGCATTTAAATTTTCACCTCAGGCAGCAAAGAAGCCAGAATCAGCCCAGATAGGACCCCTGTCACACATAGGGGAATGCATGACAGGTGATAGGACTAGCTGATATCCAGGATAAATGAATCAGACAGAAATAACATACCGTATATACTCGAGTATAAGCCAACCCGGGTATAAGCCGAGACCCCTAATTTTACCACCAAAAACTGGGAAAACCTATTGACTCGAGTATAAGCCGAGGGTGTAGTATACAGCCAGCCCCAAGTGGTATACAGCCTGCCCCCCTAATGTATACAGCCAGCCTGCCCCCTCATGTATACAGCCAGCCTGCCCCCTCATGTATACAGTCAGCCTGCCCCCTCATGTATACAGCCAGCCTGCCCCTCATGTATACAGCCAGCCTGCCCCCATGTATACAGCCAGCCTGCCCCTCATGTATAAAGCCAGCCTGCCCCCATGTATACAGCTAGCCTGCCCCTCATGTATACAGCCAGCCTGCCCCCTCATGTATACAGCCAGCCTGCCCCCTCATGTATACAGCCAGCCTGCCCCCTCACGTATACAGCCAGCCTGCCCCTCACGTATACAGCCAGCCTGCTCCTCACGTATACAGCCAGCCTGCCCCCATGTATACAGCCAGCCTGCTCCTCATGTATATAGCCAGCCTGCCCCTCATGTATACAGCCAGCCTGCCCCCATGTATGTTGAGCACATTTAAAAAAATAAACTTAATTCTCACCTTCCGGCAATACTCACCCCCGATCCTCTGCGGTGGCTCTCGATCCCCGGCAGCGTCTTCTGTCTTCTCTTGCCGGCGGTGGCGTGTCCATGCGATCTCCCCGGCGGCGCTCACTATGATGCGGCAGTGTCGCCACTGATGACGTCACACCGCCGCATCATAGTAAGCGCTGGCGGGGAGATCGCATGGACGCGACTCCGCCGGCAAAAGAAGAAAGAAGACAGCCGCAGCCGGGGATCGAGAGCCACCAACGAGGATCGGAAGCCGGCGCAGTGGATCGGGGGTGAGTATCGCCGGAAGGTGAGAACTAAGTTTATTTATTTAATGTGCTGAACTTCGGGAGCCGCCGCCGGTGGATCCGGGCACCGGAGGGTGAGTATTAAAATTTATTTTTTTAAATTGACTCGTGTATATTTTTGTGCTGAAAAACTCGGCTTATACACGAGTATATACGGTAAATATTGCATGAGAGGGACAGATGTAAATGCACATCACACATCATAAGAATATGTGGGCTCTGAACTGGAGGAGAACAATCCATAGGAGAATGAAGGCGAGCAGGGATGTAATGTGGTGTCACTGATTACCTGATGGAATAGTGATCCAGGTGGATATATACTGTGATTAAAAATGGGAAAACCCCTTTAGGGTGCGTTCACACGTTGCAGTTAAAACGGTTTTAGGTGCAGTTTTGTCAATTGAACAGGTGAAAGACATAAACTGAACGAGTGAATTTGATTTTGAAGGGGAAACCTGCTCCACAAATGTCATTCACCCATTTAGTTCATGAATTTCACCTGTTCAATTGACAAAACTGCACATAAAACCATCTCAAAGCTGATTGCGATGCAGTTTTAACTGCAACGTGTGAACGCACCCTTAGGTATTTACAACCCAATCTGTGTCTGTGGTCACATGTTCCGCTAGCGTTTCGTTTCTTAATGAATCGCTAGTGTAGGGGGAGGGCGCCTTCCCACGTGGCGTTTTTCTTGCGTTTTTAAATGCATCCAAAACGAAAAGCAAATGCGTTTGCAATGAAATGCATACGTTTCATTGGAAACGCATGCGTTTTAGGCAAACCCCCCTCTCACTTGCTTTTTGGATGCTTTAAAATCGCAAGAAAAACGCCACGTGGGAAGGCGCCCGGACTCGGCCCCATAGCATATGCGATCAGTAACCAGCACCCGGTGTCTTGCACGATACAAGACAAAAATGCAAGACACCGGGTGCTGGTTACCAATCGCATGCATTCCTTTGGAAATGCTTATGGGTTCGGGTCTAGCCGACCCCCCCCCCCCGCCAAGTGTTCCGCAGCACTAGCGGATTGTTTGACCCCAGCCTAAGGGCGCGTGAACTCGTGAACACGCCCTCAGGGTTTATTTTTATGGCGATATTAAAGCCGTATTAAGCCCTGTAATTATCACTGTATCAGATTTTTAAAGCGGTCATCATGAATATTTCCGATGCAGCGTCTTTCTATGGTGTCACATCAAATGAAGACCCAGTGTCCTGCTGCTGTGATGGCTGAGCTGTGTTATAACAGCCAGTGTCAGCCAGTGTTCACACGACCGTTGGGTATATACGTCCCCCAGCAATAGGCGCACAGAGCTATACTGCTCCATACCCGGGAAGAAGATAGGACATGGGCACCGTGCACACCATGTGCTCACCTCCTCCTCTTCTCCAGTGCGCCGATGTGGCACACACAGCAATAGATACATCATATATAATTGTATTTGGTGGGCCCCAGGAACCTGAGGCCGAATTCACACATTCAGAATTTCAGATGAAGTCTTTGAAGCCAAAAGCAGGTGTGGATCATATTGGGTGAGCACATACCACTGAGAGGTGGTTTGGACATTAAAACTGCCTCAGAAAAACTGAACGTGTGAACGCACCCCGAGTCCAACACTGATCACAGCTCCTCCCTGGCACTAACACCCGGGAACAGAAAAGCTCAATCCTAGGTGTTTAACCCCTTAGTGGCGATTGTGGGACGTCACAGGCAGGTGAGGCTTCTTTGAGGAGAAAAAAAATAACATGTAAAGAGAACATACTACACAACAACACAATAAAATCCGACAGAGTTCACCATCTTTTTTGTGGTGCATCTTTAACATTGGGCTTGTGACACAATTTGAAAGTTAAATATGGCGCTGGTCCGAATCAGTGGGACTGTCTGACAGCACAACCTCTAATTTGTGTTGCATGGAAGCCAGCGCAGCTACGCCACAAAAAGGTTGTGTGCGACACAATCCCAGCACAGCGACTTCTTAAATACCTGTGCAAGTCATCTTGGCCATGAAGAACGTGAACAGTCCAACTAAAGTGCGTCACAAAGCCCTTAGTAAATGTCCCCCACGTTGTAGTACCACACCCGTTCCAACCCTTCCAGGCTAAGAAACTATACTTGTATTTATCCCTTATAACATACACAAAAAATGAAGGTCGTTTAAGGTGAAATCCCTATAAATTTGGTATCGCTGTGTGCATATTGACCCAGAGAAACAAAGTTATAATATTATTTATGTTCCACAGTAAATGCAGACATTTCTTATCAAAAAACAATGTCAGATTTGTGGAGTTTCTTTTTTTAAATAAACAGCACAGAAAGGGTTAAAAAAAAGCTCAACTGCAGGACATTTAAAACTCTAAATTAAAAAATAAAAAACTAATTTGTCCTTAAGAAAACATGACCCCATACAGCTATGGTGATTAGAAAATAAAAAAGTTATGGCATTGACGAAAAAACCCATGAAAAATAGCCTGGTCATTAACATAGAAAATAGGTAAGTGGTATTATGGTTATAATGATCCCCAAGTTTATTTTGGTGCTCTCTTGAGCTTGGATCTGTAGTTATGGACTGAGCTTGATTCTGGTGCTATATTTATGAACTACGCTGGGTTCTGGTGCTGTATTTATGTATTGAAGTTTGTTCCTGGTGCTGTATTTATGTACTGATATTCATTTTGGATTTATGATATTTGCCAGTTCGGTGGGTGAACAGCAATTTAGGGATCAGGAGACTGTTTTAGTTTCTGAATTTTTAAAGCAGCCAGGTGAGTTCACTGTAAAGGGACCCACTGAGGCTCTGTCGCCCAGGGGCCTATTGAAACCTGGAGCCAACCCTGATAACAGACAGTCTTTAGTATGACACAGGATTTTCTTATTTACATGGTGGGAGTGGCATCAGTCTTATGTAAAGAAATGTTATAGGGGGGTCAAAAGATTTCTATGGGACCCAGACTTTCCTAGTTACCCTGCCTATACGGTCTCAATAATACAGATCTCCACTAATAGACAAATTGCATAAGAGTTGCTCCATAAGAGTAATGGTGCATGACTGTTCTCTATTAATTAATTAATTAATTATGAAGCTGACAGAGATCGCTGAGCGCCATGCTCGGCAATTTCCATCAGCTCCATAGAGATTAATGGAGCAGAACGGTAATGCACAGCCGTCTGCTCCATTAGTCTCCATCGGACCCCTCGTTTTTGCGATCAGCGGGGGTCTCAGCACTGAGACCGCCACTGTTCAGCAAGTTAAGCCATATCCCATGGATAGGGCCTAACTTCTCTTTGTGGGAAAACCCCTTTAAATATATCTTATCGGAGGAAAGTGC
This sequence comes from Engystomops pustulosus, assembly GCF_040894005.1. Taxonomy (NCBI): domain Eukaryota; kingdom Metazoa; phylum Chordata; class Amphibia; order Anura; family Leptodactylidae; genus Engystomops; species Engystomops pustulosus. The sequence continues at coordinate 155,371,794 of NC_092416.1, read as the reverse complement.
TTCCTCCTCCACTTACTTTGGCTTTTTATCATCTCCCCTCCTTCCCTCTATATCTGCCTTTCACTTAAAGATCTCTGCTGAATTCCATTTTGCTAGCAGAATGGACAAAATCTCACTGTGGTGTCAGATTATATAGAAGTTCAATGGAGAGGGGAGGGGGAGAAGTGAGTCTCAGCAGCTAGGCCTCCACCTATAAGGCCTGAAATATAAGCATAGAGACTGCAGAGCTGCTAGCAAGTTCATTTTTCATTCAGTATGTGTATTTTTATTTATTTTATTTTCTTTTAAATGAAATCTACCACTTTGTAATATGTCTTTTTAACCAAACATACATTTAGATAGCTGTAGGAATGTTGATGCTGGATCTCATCTTGTATAGTCTTGGAGCAGAGCGTTTTCATCAAAAAAACTAAATGTAAACTTATGCTAATAAGGCTTTGGCGCTCCTGTGGCCTTAATATAAGGCACTAGAGGCTTTCCTAATACCCTAATTATGCATGCCTCCAGTGTGCATGAGATAGCACGGCCATTCCTTCTACCGAGATCCGATCACTGAATTCTCCAGAAGTGTAGTACATGCGCTCTAGTCATTGGTAGCACGCGTCGAAGCAGCACGTCAGTGCGTATCTTCATTAAGGAGCACTCCATAGCAGCCGGCTGCGCTCTACACCGGACGAATGCACATACGCTATAGACCCCGAGAGCTCAGTGACATCACGATGGGAGTGCTAGCTCATGCACGCTGAAGGCATTTTCACATAATGATAGATAGGTACACGTCACCCCTTGTTATAACTGGTATCTGCTGGGGCTCAAGTTGGGGAACCATACAGAATCTCTTTCCTATTTTCTATTGGTTCCTCGATTTTCCATTCTCTTCAGATTTGGTACTCATACACATCTTTATATTACCTATACACACCGTACTGTATTTGTATTACTTATTCTGTATTTGTGCCATAAATTTCCCCTAATGACATACACTTAACACATGATCTTTCCAAGGTTAGTAATGACAAGTACATAAGTAGAACAGGAGGACTTCTCTGTGATTGTTATATAAAGTAATACCGTATACATTAAGCTATAGCAGTGGTGGCGAACCTATGGCACGGGTGCCAAAGGCGGCACTCAGAGCCCTTTCTGTGGGCAGCCAGGCCATCACCCCAGCACACCAGACAGGACTGCTTCCTGCAGTCTCAAGCAACTTAAAAGATGCTGCTTTTAGTCATATATTAAAGGGGTTGTCCGAGTTTAAAAAAAAAAATATATGTGGCCGGGAGCGGGCTGCCTAAAATAATAAAGCTGTACTTACCTTCCGGTGCCCTCCGGTATCCAGCGCTGCTGTCGCTCCGGCCCGGGTACGCCTATCCGTCCCTATACACAGCATTGTGTATGGGGGCCGGAAGGTTGTCGGGTCCGGCCGGAACTGAGTCCAGCGCTGCTCCGGCGGCCATGTTTGTTTACATGGCGGCCGGACCGGAGCGACAGCAGCGCTGGATACGGGAGGGCACCGGGAGGTAAGTACAGCTTTATTGTTTTAGTCAGCCCGCTCCCGGCCACATATAGGTTTTTTTTTAAAACTCGGACAACCCCTTTAAAGTGATACTTATTTCGCTACTTGAGACTATAGGAAAAAGGGAGAATGTGTGGACAGGGCTGAATTATCTTTGGAGGATCTTCTGCTGGCCCCACAATTCTCTGTGTACAGAGGGACACTGGAAAGAAGCTTAAATAATGCAAATTTTCCATCTTTTCCCTAGGAGGCCAATATGATCAAAAGTTGTTGAAGAACAGGGAGCAATAAGTTACTGCTTTCATTTTTGGTTGGCACCTCACAATAAATAAGGGGGGTTTTTGGGTTGCATTTTGGGCACTCGGCCACTAAAAGGTATAATTTTATAGATCATCTGGACCATTTTCTAATATTTTCTTTGTCACACTGCAAGTTCTGTGAATGGATCATCCTGCAAACCTGGTGTCTTACTTTTTTCCGCCAGCACCGCCCCATAGCCGCCAGGTTGTAGTTGTGTTATAGAGTCCTCGCTGTAGTTGCATTTAAAAAGGGCCAGTCTGCAAGGCTTGTAATGCAATCCATATGTAGCCGAGGTAATTTAAAGGGGTATTCACATTTGGGCAAATTAATGTTATTGTTTGTATAATGCAAAGTTATCACATTTTCCAATATACTTTCTGTATCAATTTTTCGCAGTTTCCTAGATCTCTGATTGCTGCCATTATTCTATGTTTACTTCTAGTGGATAGAAATCTGACCATGGTCACAAAGGTGCACAGCTCATTATTGTCACAGAGAATAATCAGAGCTGTAGGATATAACGAGCCGTGCACCAGTGTGACCATGGTCAGATTTCTGTCCACTGAAAGTAAACAGAAGCTTTCCATAGACTGACAGCAATCAGAGATCTAGAAAACTGTGAGGAATGGATAAAGAAAGTATGATGGAAAATGACATAACTTTTCAAACAATGTAATTTATTTGCAGAATTGGGAATACCCCTTTAAGGCACCTTCTCTAATGGGATCTAGCAATAAGGTTTCTATGGTATTAGTGTCCTATCAAGGTGTCAACTTGGTTTGTACATTGCCCTATGCTTGTGGATTTTCCACTGATGATGTAATTGCTTAGTACTTTTATGCCATTCACTGGTCGTCTCAATCGTCAATTGCTCCACTTCGGTCCATAGACCTTCTTCTTTCTTCTTCCCTCCCTTGTCCGCACCGCGCTGGGTTGCTTGCTAGAGGACCCCATGACTTTTCTCTCCGTCCATCGTGCACACCTCGCTCAGCAGCCTCCTCTGCTGTTCCACAGGCTGCCAGCTTATTGAGCGGATGCACGGCGCATGTCAGAATATTACATGTCCTCAACCCCTAGACAACGAGCATGTCACCCACCCCTGTGGCAACAACCATGTTCCCAACCCCCTATGTCAACGAGCAAAGACCTTCTCCTAGACAACAACCCTTTTTTTGTGTGTGTGTGTTTTTTTTTTTTGCTGAACCTTGAGCCTGCTGTGGACTACTTCAGATTCGGAGGATTACGTCAATGACCAGCATTTTTTTTTTACAACTAAAATGGTCAATGAGGGTGTGTCCGCATTTTTTTTCAATAAAATGTTCTATTTGTTAATAAGAGTGTGTTTTTCTTTTCTTTGCGACACTCTTCATAGTTTGCCATAGTAATGGTGCTGTCTAGTTGACGCTGCTCATTACTAAGGGCTGGCTTTAGTGTTTAGTGCTAGGAAGAGCTACAAACCAGCACCTGACTGTCTATAGATGGTCAGGTAGTGGGGCGGCTGCAGACTATTACTGTTTTGCTCGAATAGCCCCTTAACAGTGGTGTATCCCATCCCAGTAATGGCAGGCTGCCGCTGCAGCTTTTTTGTATCTGGCTGATTTGTAAAATAGGGGGAAACTCGCACCGTTTTTTTTTCATTTCTGGACAAAAAAAATGAAAAAAAAAACCTGGTGTAAGTTCCCCTCCTATTTTTCCTTTTTAGGCAAAAGAAGTTGAATATGGCCAACCCCTTTAACTGAAATAAAATCCACAGATCCAGCTCTTCAACAGGGTAAGAGCGCACTATAGTGCTAAAAACACGTTGAATGTCTAGTCATATATCTGTTTTATGCCTGTGGACGCCATGGATTGATACAATAATCTGTTGAAGACCTGGATCTGTGGATTTTATTTCGGTTTGGATACATTGCCCTAGCAGCAGGGTGGATCCGTTCACTCTAAGATGACACCCAGGATCTAGGTGAGCTGTGGGCCAACCCCTTTAACCCTTTTGTACATGATATGTCACAATGTGCCACAGCCATATTGTATCAGAGCTTCAGAAATGATAACTAAACGTCACTCCCCGATGACATCATGTGATGCATTATGCAGCAAACACCCAGTGTGTATGAAGAGGCCTCAGCCTCCAGCCTCCATCTTATATTGTGGCCTCCCCCTCTTCTTGCATCCCCTTGCAGGCCCTGCCCAGTGTGGAATAGGCCCGTTCACCTGGACGAAGCTACCCCTTACCCGTTTAGACATCCGTTTAGACATGTAAGATGTGTGTATATGATTTATACAAAATGTATGTATGATGGCAATGTATGGAATGTATGATGCGTATGATGTATAAGGTGTGCGTATGATGCATGTATGTTCTATGTATGTTGTGTGTATGAATGATGTATATAAGGTGTATGTATTGTCACTGATAGCCCTAATATGCTACACTTCATGCTGTAATTTCTATGTGCTACTGTGAGATGAAATAATCGCAGAGACACCGGAAATACTGATAATAAATCTTTTATTGGCAATAAACAGAGGAGCCATAATGGCTTGTATTATAATAAAATGGGAGTAGGGGTCTCTGAAGGCCCCAACCCCCCAGTGATCCAGAGGAAGGCGAAAAACCCCCCAGAGATCTCTGCCTCAGAGGGGAAAAAAATTCCTTCCTGACCCCAAATATGGCGATCGGTTATCACCCTGGATCACATCTATCCATCTGCCTATTGCTGACCTGCTCCGAAAAGCGGCCATGGGACTCAGACTGTCCATTCAAGAAAATACAATATACAACATATCAGTCTACACTATTGCCCTCAGTCTTACTATATCTTATAATTTCTCATCCTGCCCCACAGTTTACAGTCTAGATCAGGGGTGGGCAATTATTTTACCCATTGGGACACATGAGAAGGTGGAAAGGTTTTAGAGGGGCGAACTAAAATACCTAGACTCAGATACTCAATACAAAACGGCCCCTCTCATTACGCCCACATTCATAACTCCCCCTCCCCTCAGGCCCCCAATTATAGTGCCTCACCTCTTAATGCCCCCTATTATAATGCTCCCTCCATTATGCCCCCATTTATAGTGCCACCTCTCATTAATGTCCTCTTTTACAGAGCCCCCTTTCATTATGCCCCTATTTACAGTGCCCCTCTCATTATCCCCCCTTTATAGTACCCCCTATTCCATCCTCCCATCCTCCTACCCTCCTATTCCAGTTTAAGTTTAAAAAAAAAAAAGACAATACTCACCTTTTTCCCGGGGTCTTCTTTCCTACAGTGAGGCCCCCAGTACCGGCGACACACAGACGTTCTCGTGTTGCCGGCGCTGGGTGCCATACTGTGCATAGTGGCAGAACAGGAAGTGTCACAGGCCCCGGCAGAGCCGCTAAGTATCTTTGACCATCAACGTGACGACCCACCACAATCTGGCAGGCGGTCACTGGAGTCAAAGATACTTAGCGGGCTGGATGTAGGTAATGATAGGTCTGACCTGGTGTAGACCTACGCATTAGCCTGTGCCAGGACTAGAGAAGGCTAGGGGCAGTGCGCAGGCGCGGTGCAGGAACACCCCTCGCCAGCCCGCAATGCAGCCAGCCGTTTCCCCCCTTCACACCCCTCCACAACCATTTGGGGTGGAGGTGGCAGAAGGGGAAAATAGACCCATTTCCTAACCGTATGTCAGGAACTGCACCTATTTAAGGGTACGCCTTATTTTAGGCCACCCTTCCCTATAAGAAAAGCAGAGTCCTGATGATTAGCCTTCGCCTATCACTACAACATACAATAAGCCTCTACTCCAATCTACTATATTTCCCGCTGGCTTACAATATCTTAGAATTTCTTATCCTGCTCTACACAGCTTCTAGTCTAGATAAAGGATTCCTCTCTGTTATAATCTGGTGATGACCAGGGCACCGCAGATCTCTTCCAGGATCAGGCTACATGTCGAATTTGGCCACAATACACTGTATGCATACAGGGGACACAGTGCTGCGCTGCCCCCTACAGCCAGTGAGAGTGAATGGGATCATGAAGCGACTGACAAGGGCTTTAAGCATGACACGATAGCCCCATGTTGATGTTGTTAGACCGCCGTGTCGTGTTGCAGCGTACATGACATAGTGACTGATGTTGGATGTTATGACGCCACCATATCATGCTCGCAACATATGTGACACAATGGGGGAAATTCATCATATCCCGGTGCTTTGTGCGCCAGAGTATGATGAGGCCTCCACCCCCGGCACACACCGGATCTATCAGGAAGCTCCAGCTTCAGGATAAATCCTGCAGTGTTGCACCGTGGGCAGTTTAACGCAGTTCTACTATGGTGTAGAACTGCGCATTAGCCTGTGCCAGGAAGTGGCGCAGACTATGGGCAGTGTGCAGGCGCGGAGCAGGAACACCCAACGCCAGCCCACAATGCCGCCAGCCGTTACCCCCCCTCCACACCCATTTAGGGTGGAGGTGGCAGAATAACATGACCGCCGTGTCGTGTTGCAGCGTACATGACATAGTGACTGATGTTGGATGTTATGACGCCACCATATCATGCTCGCAGCATACGCGACACAATGGGGGAAATTCATCATATCCCGGTGCTTTGTGCGCCAGTGTATGATGAGGCCTCCACCCCCGGCACACACCGGATCTATCAGGAAGCTCCAGCCTCACGATACATCCTGCAGTGTTGCACCGTGGGCAGTTTAACGCAGTTCTACGCTGTTGTAGAACTGCGCATTAGCCTGCACCAGGAACTGGCGCAGACTATGGGCAGTGCGCAGGCGCAGTGCAGGAACACTTAGCGCCAGCCCACAATGCCGCCAGCCGTTCCCCCCCTCAACACCCATTTAGGGTGGAGGTGGCAGAAGAACATGACCGCCGTGTCATGTAGCAGCGTACATGACATAGTGACTGATGTTGGATGTTATGACGCCACCATATCATGCTCGCAGCATACGCGACACAATGGGGGAAATTCATCATATGCCGGTGCTTTGTGCGCCAGTGTATGATGAGGCCTCCACCCCCGGCACACACCGGATCTATCAGGAAGCTCCAGCCTCACGATAAATCCTGCAGTGTTGCACCGTGGGCAGTTTAACGCAGTTTTACACTGGTGTAGAACTACGCATTAGCCTGTGCCAGGAAGTGGCGCAGACTATGGGCAGTGTGCAGGCGCGGTGCAGGAACACCCAACGCCAGCCCACAATGCCGCCAGCCGTTCCCCCCCCTCCACACCCATTTAGGGTGGAGGTGGCAGATAGGGGAAAATAGACGCATTTCCTAACCATAAACCAGGAACTGCATCTATTTCAGGGCTTGTACGCTTTTTTTTAGGCGCGCAAGCTCTGATAAACCCCCCATGGGCGATGTTGATGTTCGTGTCATGTTTATAGCAGTAAGTCGTACCTTGACCTCACCCACTATCATTATCAGCAGGGAAGGCGAAGCTGCACTGCAACCTCTGTTCAGTGCTGCGGCCGAAGTCCTCATGCAGCCACCCTTCCCTTTAAGAAAAGCGGAGTCCTGGTGATTGGTCCCTAGGCTTACAATATCTTATACAGTGGCGTACCGACCATGGTCACAGAGGTCGCCATTGAGATCGGGCCCATCGGACGGAGGAGGGGCTATTAGCAAAGCCGGATCAATCATTGGCGCTCTTGGAGACGATGGGCCCGCTCTCAATGGCAACTGCGGTCGGTAGACCACTGGCAGGGGGGGGGCAGAATATGTAATAATTCATTGTGCGTGGGACAGAATATTAAATCATTCATTGTTGAGGGGCACAGAATATGTAATAATTCATTGTGGGGGGAGAGAATATGTAATAATTCCTTGTGGGGGGACAGAATATGTAATAATTCATTGTGGGGGCACAGAATATGTAATAATTCATTGTGGGGGGAGATAATATGTAATAATTCATTGTGGGGGGACAGAATATGTAATAATTCATTGTGGGGGGGCAGAATATGTAATAATTCCTTGTAGGGGACATAATATGTAATAATTAATTGTGGGGGACAGAAAATTAAATAATTAATTGTGGGGGTACATAATATGTAATGATTACTGAAATGTCGGTTAGCAGAAAGGGTTTTGAGGTTTTTTTTTAGGTATAAATGGGGGGGGGGGGGCACCCATAAGGAATTTTGTCCCGGGGCCCGGTGGATTCTAGTTACGCCACTGATCTTATACTTTCTTATCCTGAGCTTCTAGTCTAGATAAGTACATGTGGAATCTGCTTGCAGGTGTCTTTATGAAGTGTTTGCACCAATTTTATGTCACGGCTGCACTGTGTCCGCTGCAACACAAAACCTTGCACCTTGCATTTGCATCGGGCGTCAAATTTATTTTGAAAGTCTGACATTTGTGGCGCACACTCAATAAACCGAGTGCACCAAAAAAAACTAGTGCAATCGGTTTACGTATGACTGGTTCGTGCATGGTGTGCCAGGTTATTGGAGACCATGCGCCGGTCTGTGCTCTCTGCACGGTAGCTAGCACCCTGTGTCTTCCATTTAACAATACAAGACACCGGGTGCTGGTTACTGATTGCATGCGTTTGCATAGACACGGGCCGTGGCCCCCATGTGCTTTGATACCACTTCTAAATGGAATCACAGGGGTACGTGTGACCACATCCTGAGGGCGCGTTCACACGTTGCGCTTTGGTTGCGCTTTCATTGCGTTTTAAAACGCATTACAACAGCTGAGATGAGGTGATTTGCCTAATTGCATTACTGTTAATGTTTCCATTTACAAAACGCATTGTAAACGCGATGTTAAGGCATGTGTTAACTATGCGTTAACGCATTTGTTTTGTTAACGCATGTACTAACATTGCGTTAACACATGTAAATAGTAATGTAAATGGGCAAATCACCTCTCCTTAGCTGTTGTAATGCTTTTCAAACGCAATGAAAACGCAGTGTGTGAATACGCCATAAGGCTTACAATCATTCTTCTAATAAAAGAAATCTACAGAGGGGACATTGCCTCTGGCTGACCTTTGGTTGCTAATCTTGTATATCTTATTGTTGATCGGGTCTTGTCGTGTAGTCGTGAAGCGTTCAATCTGCCTAATAAACAGAAATAAGAAACATGTCAATTATCATTTACAACAAATTTTTGCCTTAAATTTTATAAATCTGTAGGACGATGAGAGGCTAAACCCCTTCCTAATAAACCCGCCCTTTCATGTCCACTTTTTGTAATATTAGCAATTTGTAAAAATAGACATCCTATTTATAGATACGGAAGATACCAAAATCATTTGTGTAAACATGGGCACAGCCTGCATCAGGTGTGTGGGGGGGGGGGGGTATTAAGGGCAACTGTTACATTGCACATTTTAGCGCACATTAAATTCACATTAAATTATATAATGTCCACAAATTGCCAGAATGAATATATTTTATGTATTTTCCTGTAGCATAGTATAAATTAAGAAGGACATAGTGGAGATTTATTAAGATTGGACCATTACGCACCGGTGTTAATATTCTACCCTCTGATGCACAGTGCCCCAATATACCAAGATGCCCAGCCTGGGGTACAGCTCCGCAGGACTTATTCTGCAGGCTATAGTAAATCCTCCCTCTGGCCCCCTCCCCGCCATCCCCAATTTTAAAAAAGGTGGTATGGAGGTGGCAAAAGGGGGAAAGGTTTTTTAAGCCTTTTCATGCCTAGAACGCCTGAAAACTGACATACAAGACACGATAAATTCAGAGTGTATGAAAATTTAGGACGGCATGAATACACTCACATAGACAGATATATGTTATATATGGCACAAATCTATGCCTGCTCTTAGCTGGCGACATGGGATGCCCCATATTTATTAAGAGGTGGGTGCCAGTGCACTCTACAGTAAGGCTGATATATAAATCACTTTGTCTAACAAACCCTTCTTGCTGACTTACCTTCTTCCCACCCCCCTTGCTGACTTACCTTCCTGATATTCGGCGTCCTCATGAGCAGCTCACAAGGAGGAGGTACCATACCCTCACATACACAGATATATACAATGCTACATAATGATAGACATATGCACTCTACAAGCTCGGAAGCCCCTCATTGTGATGTCATAAGCCAGTTCATTTGCATATGTTCCGCTCACTTTTTATACTTCCTGGGGTCCCCCTTTAATTCCCTGTATTAACCCCTGTATATTTTCCCCTGCTACATTCTGAAAATACAGAAGAAGTTTTATATAAAGTTGCTGTATATGATGAAGCTGGCGACTCAGGGTGCCCATATTTATTATGAAGTGGGTGCCAGTGTATTGTAGAGTAAGACTGTTATATAAACTACCTGGTCTCACTAAATTAACCCCCTTCTCTGTTTGTAGATTTACCTGTCTGCTGACTTATTTACCAGCTCCACCACCTCCACTTACCTGTCAACCCCCTCTTCTTCCCCCCCTCTTCTTCCCTTTCCTCTTCCCTTTTTGTGACTTACCCTCCCTAACTCCCTTTCTTCTCCCTTCTTGCTGACTTACCTACCAGCTTATCCCCACCCTTCTTACCTTCCCCCTTACTACTCAGGACTTACCTGTCTGCTCCTCCCCCATTACTCTTCCCACCTTCTTCCTTCTTGCTGACTTACCTTCCTGGTCCTCTCCCTTCAGTCTCCTGATGACAAATGAGCAGCTCACAAGTGTCGCCTCTTTTTATATCGGTGCCCCATTGTGATGTCATCAGATATTATAATACATTCAAATTTATGTAAATGTGGAAGGGGGTATCAAACAGCAGTACACAGGTATACAGGGTATTGTCAACACGTTTCTAGCACTAAACCGCGCTCCTAATCATGTGGAGCATGTGTTGACGATACCCTGTATACCTGTGTACTGCGGTTTGGATGCCGTGTAATGGATGAATAAAGGCGGTTTTATCCTTTAAAGAAAGGCAGATCCGTGGATTCTTCTTTTGTACTACTATACTTGTTGCAGCCAAGTTGGATCTGGGCTAGAGGGGAAAAAAGTGTAATGCAGATCCAGGTGATCTGGAGAAATCTTGGATTTGTTTACAACTGTTCTAGTTGCCCATGGAAACCAATCAGAGCTCAGCTTTCATTTTATAAACAGCTAAGGGAAAATGAGAGCTGTGCTCTGATTGGTTGCCATGGGAAACGGTTCTGCTCTAAGAGACTAACGATAAATCTCCTCCATATATACAGTGATACAGATGTAATTTACTGGTAATTTATTGGTAATTTACTGTACTTTAGCCTCAGACTGCAATAAACAGCAATAACAGTTATCACTTGTGTCTGCAATTAAGATATTGTTAATCCTGGTTATTATGACAACCCAACATTTTTAAAATCCAATTGTCACAGAGACCAAAAAAAATTTGACTGGAGTTACAATTAAATATACAGTTCCGACTTACATACAAATTCAATTTAAGAACAAACCTGCAGATCCTATCTTGTACGTAACTCGGGGACTGCCTGTACATAATAAGAGATATACTGTATACATTCTACAAGCTCGGAAGCCCCTCATTGCGATGTCATAGGTAGTATGACAATTGCATATGTTCCACAAACTTGCATATGTAACTTCCAGTGTTTATTCCCTGTATTAATCCCATTGGAAAGATTGGGCAGACTATATATGGATTCTATATGATTTATTGGTTCTATATGAGTTTATTGAGGAATTTAAAGAAATTAGAGGGAATTGTGTATAAATAAGTAAATTTGATGGGTGTTTTATTAAAATGAGTAAATGACATATGATAATTCACTTATTATTATGCAACCCCCACTAATTTGCATACAATTACAATTTAAGTACATTAGAGGGAAGTACTGTTGGGGATAAGTAAATTAGAGGGGGTACTGTTGGGGAGGAGGCGCATTTCAATTTTCATCTCCGGCAGCAAAGAAGCTAGAATCAACCCGGATAGGACCCCTGTCACACATAGGGGAATGCATGACAGGTGATAGGACTAGCTGATATCCAGGATAAATGAATCAGACAGAAATAACATAAATATTGCATGAGAGGGACAGATGTAAATGCACATCACACATCATAAGAATATGTGGATTGGAGAAGAACAATCCATAGGAGAATGAAGGCGAGCAGGGATGTAATGTGGCGTCACTGATTACCTGGTGGAATAGTGATCCCGGCGGATATGTCCTGTGATTAAAAATGGAAAAACCCCTTTAGGTATTTCCAACCCAAATCTGTGGCTGTGGTCACACGTTTCTCTAGCGTTTCGTTTCCTAATGAATCGCTAGTGTAGGGGGAGGGGCGGGACATGGCCCTATTGCATATGCGTTTCCAGTGAATTTCATGCGATCAGTAACCAGCACCGGGTGCTGCTTACCAATCGCACCAATTCGACTGGAAACGCGTATGCGTAGGGGTCTAGCCCCCACCCCCTCCCCGTCCATGCGCTCAAGTGTTCTGCAGCACTAAGGGACTGTTTGACCACAGCCTAATAGCGCGTTCACACGTTGCGTTTTCATTGCGTTTGAAATGCATTACAACAGCTGAGAAGAGGTGATTTGCCTAATGACATTGCTGTTTACATATATTAACTCTATGTTAAAGGACACCTGTCATCAGGTCTCTGCCACTAGTCCTGTCACCTCTTCCTGTTGGAGCAGCTCACTAGATCCCATCACAGCATTTATCTAGTTATTTCATCCATTAATCGTTATAAAATCATCTTTTCTTTATCATATAAATGAGGCTGGTCACATGGTCAGAGGCAGTGATGTCGCCCCTGTTACCCCTCCCATCTCCTCCCCCTGCTCATGTCTGTGTGTAATGTATAGTAAAGCATGGCTAGTGTGTGTGCTGCATCTGCTGACATGCTGCATCCTCCTAATATACAGGTGAGAGACACAGACATCAGCTACACATGAATCTGACATGTTCTGCTGTAACATGTGCAACATCCCCCACCGGGGCCTAGCCCTTGAGGTGAGGCCTGGAGACAGCCGGGGCCCGTGGTACCGGAGTGGCTGGCGGTTGCGGCCTAAGCACGCTGTTGTCACGGTGCTTGGTACGGGGGAACCGGAGGGCTGTCCTACAGCCTGGCAGGTCTCCAGCAGGGTGGTGTTGGCAAGAAAAGATGAGGGAGCGGCTGCTATAGCGGATCTCCCTGGGGCAACCCCTTAATGTCCCGAGTGTGAGTCTCTGTGTGATGAACAGGGTGCCGGTGATGAAGGCAGCCGTATTAGCAGGGACCAGACGGAGACAGAAGTTGAAGAAAACAACTTACAGTTCTTTATTTGAACCGGCAGGAACCGCAGCAACGTGCCTTTAACAGGTAGATGGAGTGCTGAGATGTGAGTTGGAGGGAGCCTCAGGAGATAGTTCACCAGCCTGGATGTAGAGGGCAGGCTGGGAGGCAGCTGTGTCCTGGTAGGAAGCTTCAGCTTGTCCTGTAGGGCTTCAGGTATCACCTTTAAAGGTAAGATGATGCCCCTTTTCCTCACTATAATAACTCTAGTCTGATGCTCCACTCTTCAGAGGCAGGGGCTAGGCTCTTCCTGCTCTGGTATGGGCTAGACAGAGATTACTCACTCACTCACTGAATAGACATACTAGAATAGTCTAGTCTCCAGAACATTCCTGGCCAGGGGGTTTTATTACCTCCCTTTGGTCAGGTGGTGGCTGCTCCTCCAATCACATCTCAGCTTACAAAGGACAGGATGTAACACATATCATTGGACAACAGCATCTTGCATCATACAAAATACTTAACTCCTGCGTTGCCAGGCAGGATTCACCACTGCAATACCCCTATGTCCTATCAGAACCATGTAGTGTGATGTGGGTATATGCAGGTGGGACGTATTCGCAAACACTACCTCGCCATTGCATCGGCGAGGGTGTTGCATACCCCGGGGGCAATTGAAAGAGCCGCCCTCGGCTCGACTACAGATGTTTTGGGGCACAGAGGGGGCTAAGGGCACTTCTGGGAAGTGCAGGCTATGTGAGGTGTAGGGACAAACCGCCCATGGTCCTGGAGACAGGCACCTGGGTTGGTGTCGGACTAAGACAAAACATGTAGCTGTATGACAGTTGGTCGCTGACGCCATTAAACCGAACTGTACAGTAGGAAAGGTGTGGTGTCATGTCCTGTAATCCACTCCTTGCACCAAGGCCTGTATATTTGTTGTATCAACGCTTCTTCCCTGGCGGCAATTATATAATGTGTATATCTGCATTGCATTAGCATATGCGACACGAGTACCTCCTGACTGGCATCCTTACCCATGTATGGGTGGCATCCAGGTGCTAACTGTGTAACACCCCCGGCCCCCGTAGGACCCGCAGTTTACGGACTACCCCCATGTGCAAACCTCGGTTTGAGGGATCAGGTAGCGGTCAGTGTTTTACATAAAGACGGTCCGACACAGCCACACTACAACCTGTAAAGCCTATGAAAGGGTTAATGCAGACTACTGGCATATATGACAGTGTGCAAACAGGTGGTAAATTCACATTGGCTTAGGAGCCCAATGGGTACACATCTTAAAACGTTACAAACGTTACAGAAGTAGATAGGCTACTCAGGGTAGCAAAATAGTGAATGTCTCTTTTCCTGCAAAGAAAAGGCATAAAGAGTGCAAGCAGAATGTCCATACCTAAAAAGGAAGGCATTAAGTGCAAAATGATAATAAATAAAGTGGCAACTTTTCCTTGGAGTATCTGGCAAAAGTCTCACAGAAGGTCTCTAGTGACAAAGTCCATCTTCTGGGTACAGCCCTTGATGTGGGGAAAAGTGCACTGAGAAGCAAAGGGTCTCCTCTCTGTGTAGAGGGACAGAGTCCTTTGAAGAAACTCTCTGCTGTGGCAGAGAAGGGTGCTATCATAGCACAGGACAATAATCAGTTCAAGGAATGTCTCTTGACTGAGATAAATAGGGATGAGAGTCTCAGGAAAGTCTCTGGCTCTTTAGGGATAAGGACAGAAATATACAATATGTACACAGTACAGTACCTGAAGTGGGCTACTGCCCTTCAGGGGTTACTCAGCATCTTCTTCGGTGGTAAGTACTTCGGTGTCAGAAAAACGTACCTGCCTCCTCCTTCTGCGTGACACCAGCTGGTACTCCTGCAGGTACGCAGGAGCTTTACCTTTTGTCTCCCTTTGAGACCTCCGAAGTTCCGGCCTGGAGAAGATAACAATCTCCTCATCGTCCTCCTCTGATTCAGGCGCTGGAGTTGAAGTCTCAGCTGCCTCTGATGCTTCAGGGGTTGCAGACTCTGGAGCCGGATCATCCTCCACAGGCAGCAGTATTGGAGACTGCGGTGGGGATGATGGTCTCTCCGAGGTACCTCTTACTGGAGTGGAAACAAAACAGAATTGAGGCACAGTCACAAGTTCCAAGAAACTGGGGGTAGGCGAACACAAGGAGGTCTGTAAGTTGGGGGTCGAGGTGAGAGGTGTGGACATAGGGGCAAAAGGACGAAGACATCTCTTCAGCCGGTTCCTATGTACCCGGAGTGGTGGACGGTCTCCTCTTGAAATCTCGTAGACTTCAGGGGAGAGACTGTCCCTAACTAGGTATGGCTCACGCTCCCAACGCCCATCTAGCTTACTGGTAGGATGGTTGTTACGCAGCCACACTCGATCTCCTGGGGCAAAAGGCTCAGCACAGGCATTACGATCGAAGTCCCTTTTTTGTTTCTCCCGGGCCTCTTCCAACCGCAGATCCACAACTTCTCTGGCATCCGCCAGGCGCCTCTGGTGTTCGTGAACCCAGTCAGTCTGGGGGAGTAAAGACTGGGAATCAGGGGACTCCATGTCCCAGGTCATATCAGCAGGGAGATGGCCGTGTCTCCCGAACATCAGATAATACGGGGTGTACCCTGTGGAGCAATGAGTGGTATTGTTGTACAGGTACACTAATTCGGGCAACAGTTTTGGCCAGTCAGCCCTTTTTGCAGGGGTCAGAGTCCTCAGCATATTGATTAGAGTCTGGTTCATCTTTTCACAAAGCCCGTTGCCTTGGGGATGATAGGCTGTGGTCCTCAGCTTCTTGCAGCCATATAGAGTGCACAGCTCCTGGAAGACTTGGGACTCAAATGCTGTTCCTTGGTCTGTAAGGATCTGATCCGGACACCCATAGGGGAGGATGAAGCTCTTCCACAGGGCCGCTGCGGTGGTCCTTGCAGACAGATCTCTGACAGGTACTGCAACCACAAATTTGGTATAGTGATCGATGATCGTAAGAGCATAACTGTGACCGGATCTGCTGGGCTCCAACTTCACGTGGTCCAATGCCAGGATCTCCAAGGGCCGTTGGCTCACAATGGGACGTAGAGGGGCCCTTTGATTGTGTCGCTCTCCTCGAGCGATGGCGCAGGCTGGGCATTCTCGACACCAGGCTTCAATGTCGGACTTCATGTTGACCCAGTAGAATCGCCTTCGGAGGGTGGCTTCAGTCTTCTGAGCGCCAAAGTGTCCGGACTGGTCATGGTACATTTCCAGTACTATCTTGGCGTCCCTCCTGGGAATCAGGATCTGGTATATCCGATCATAAGTGATAGGGTCCAGAGTTCTTCTCTTTAGCAGACCCTGGTGCATGCTCAGAGTCTTTCTCTGGCGCCACAATTGAGACAGTTCTCCATCAGCTCTTCTGCGCCGGATTCTTTCAGGCACTCGCCCACTAGAGAGATAGTCCATTACTTCTCCTATGGCGCGGCTATCAGCCTGAAGACTTATCCAGAGGTCCATTTCCGCAGGGGGCTCTAACTCTTCTTGAGGAGTAGCTGGCGCTGCCTCTGTCGGTAGGGAGTAAACTCTCTGGGCATCTTGACGCACAAACCGGGCATAGAATGCTGGCATCTCGACATCTTCCCACTGAGCATCCGTGGAGGGTCCCTCCCACTGGTCAGGGAGACGGGACAGAGCGTCGGCGTTGTCATTGGTCTTACCAGCCCGGTACTTGATGGTAAAGCTGAAATTGGCAAGTCTGGAGGCCCACCGCTGTTCCAGTGCTCCAAGACGTGCGGTGTTCAGATGCGCCAAAGGATTATTGTCTGTGAAGACAGTGAAAGATGATGCAGCTAGATAGTCCTTGAACTTTTCGGTCACAGCCCAGACTAACGCCAGAAACTCCAACTTGAAGGAACTATAGTTCTCGTCTGGCGTAGGCTATGACCCTTTCAGTTCCGTTTTGGAGCTGGGATAATACCGCCCCTAGACCTTGCTTGCTGGCATCAGTGTATAGGGTGAAAGGCAGACTATAGTCTGGATATCCCAACACCGGAGGTTCAGTCAGCCGTTGTTTGAGCATCTGGAAGGCAGCTTCTCGTTCGGCCGTCCACTCAATGGATACTCGGGAACGTTGGCTCTCTTTTGGCAGGCCCCTTAGAAGCTCTTGCAGGGGAGCCGCCAGCTGAGCAAACTTCGGGATGAAACGCCTGTAATAACTGGCAAATCCCAGGAAGCTTTTGATGTCCCGTACGGTGGATGGGGTAGGCCAGTCGTAGACAGCTGCAATCTTCTCTGGATCTGGCTCAATTCCATGAGCGCTCACCACATGTCCCAGGTACTTGACGCTAGGTTGTAGCAGGTGGCACTTGGAGGGCTTGACCTTCAACCCATGTTGGGTCAGGATTTGGAAGACTTCAGCCAGATGGTGGAGGTGGTCTTCATAAGTCTTGGAGTAGATGATAATGTCGTCCAAATATAGCAGGACGGTCTCGAAGTTGCGATGACCCAAACATCTCTCCATCAGCCGTTGAAATGTGCCTGGGGCGTTGCATAGCCCAAACGGCATGTTGTTGAACTCGAACAAGCCCATTGGGGTGGTGAAAGCCGTCTTCTCTCTGTCTTCCGGCGCCATGGCCACTTGCCAGTAGCCACTGGTCAGGTCCAGGGTAGAGAAGTAGGCAGCTGACCCTAGGGCTGCGAGGGATTCCTCGATTCGAGGCAGAGGATAGGCATCCTTGTGGGTGATATTGTTGATCTTCCTATAGTCAACACAGAATCGAAGGGTTCCATCCTTCATTTTCACAAGGACCAGCGGGGCAGCCCATGGGCTGTGACTTTCCCGGATAACATTGGCTGTCTTCATCTCTTGTACCAGCTTCTTCACCTCTTGGTAGCGGGCTGGAGGTATGGGCCGGTATCACTCCTTGATAGGGGGATGAGAGCCAGTAGGGATGGTATGTTGGATCAGAGTAGTCTGCCCAAAATCCAGTGGGTGTTTGCTGAAGGCCCGGTGGTGCTTCATGACGACATCCAGGACACCTTGTACTTGGTCTGCAGGAGTAAAATCGTCGTCTCCAATATTGAGCTCAAGCCACCAGGATTGCTCGGCAGGCTCATCTTCAGCACCTTGCTTCACTTCCAACTGTTGGGAGGCAGACAGAGAGGTTTCCACCAAGTCTTCAGGATGGACACTGAAGAGAGTGGCTACGGCTTGATACTTTCTCAGGTCCACTGGGGAGTCTCCCACATTTAGTAGTCGAATGGGTACTTGTCCTCGGGATACCGTGACTAGGCTCCTGGTGGCTAGAATGGGCAGGTCTTCATCAGCTGGTAGAGGTTCTACTATCGCCTGGTAGTCTTGACCTTGAACGCCCATGCAGGCTCGACACCATACTAACGTCTCAGTCCCAGGTTGAAGGCGGACAGGTTGGGGATCCTTGATCCGGGCTCTGCAGATTTCTCCATTAGGGCCAGCAAACTTCTGTTGCGCCGCAAGAACCTGCATAGTCTCCTGAATTACCTTCCGGGAACCGTTGGGCACTGTTGGCAGGGAGTCGTGGAGAGCCTTCAGCACTTCAGGGTAGCAGTTGCGGAGGACATTGGTACCCAGTACCAGGGAGAAGTTACCATTTTCGGGGACTCGTGTCACCACTACGCCCTGTCTGGTTAACTCAGTGTCTCCAATGGTTAGTGTGGGCTCCCAGTAGCCGCGGATGGGAACGGGTTTTCCGTTCGTAGCAATAATGTTCAAGTAAGCCTTGGGAGGCTGGACTAAGGATGCTCCTCCTCGGCATTTCTCGAAGGCAGCACTCCGGAGGGTGGTCACTTGAGAGCCGGTATCAATTAAGGCCGGTAGGGTAACTCCATTGATGGTTACATGAACCATGGGGCGAGTCCCCACGAACCTGGGCATCCAGTTAGCATCTCGGGGACTTACAAGTTCTTCCCTTGGAGGTCGTCCCTTAGCTCCAAGGGTTTGTCGTTTAACTGACGACAATCATTCTCTTCATGCCCATATTTATGGCAGTAGCTGCACCGCTGGCGGGGTTTCTTCTGACTCCAGGTGCTTAACGACTTCGCTTCTTTTGGGCGCTGTTTAGTCGGAGATTCACGAGGAGTAGCTGACCGTACCGGGTTCTCTGGAGGTTTCCTCCTCATAGCGGAGACAGTCACTTCCACCTGGGTCAACCGATCGAGGATTTTATGCAGGGTGTCCGCCAGATTAGAGACCTGTCCTGCTAAGTCAGCAACTTCCGTAGCCGCAGGAGTAGGTGATGTCGACTGCGTTGGATAGCAAGCTAGAGCAGATTCCTCCATTTCCACGGATTCAGGCTCTTTCTGCGGTCCAGTAGGCGGTCGGTCCCCTAATATGTCAATTTCCTTAAACTCAAGGAAAGAGGCCTGGGCATGTTGAGAAGAGATGATCTTTAGTTGACACCTTTGATTTCTATCAACAAGTCCATTGATAAATTGTTCCCTTAAGGTTTGGTCAGAGGTTTCAGCGTCTTTGGGCTCAAGGCAGGTGATGGCCTTCCATGTCTCCTGTAGGGAGAGGGCAAAGTCTCGGAGGGACTCTTGGGGCTTCTGTCTTTTCCCGAAGAATTTCTGCTTCAACTCGGAGACAGTACACTTGTCAAAGGTGTTACGTAGCCTATCAAGAATCTGGACCACATTCTGACACTGTTCTCGGGGCCAGGACTTGACTTCCCGGAGAGCGGGTCCTTTCAACTGCCCGATGAGGATGCCCACTTTCTGTTCCTCTGTGAATGGGAGCAAGGCGAAGGTGGCTAACAACTTGTCCCTGAATTCAGGGAGAGTATGTGATTCTCCCTCGTAGTAGGGTAACCAGGGGGCCCCCAGATAGTAGGGCATAGTCAGAGGCATCATGGTGGGAGTCCCAGGGACACTAGCTGTAGCAGGGCTGAAGGGACTCTCTGGAGGACTTAACATGCTCCGGTACCCTGAGGAGGGACCAGGGGACGGGACTTGCGCCAGTCCCGTATCTTCGTCCTGGGCGGACATGACTGGCCTAGCTGAGGGAAGTCTGTAGGGTTACACAAAGTCCGTTGCTATGGGCGATGGCTAGAATGGGACGTGGGCACTTTAAGACACAGTCACTATTCCCTGGGAGGTGAGCCAATAACCTAGCGTCGGAAACAATCTCTACCCCCCTTTAACTTCCCCAGCGGTACTCACTCAGGATCAGCCGCGGTGACAGGACAGCTTCGGTGCATGAAGGTCTCTGTTCCCGATGTCCGGCAGGCAGCAGGGGCTCGGTGATGCTCAGCGGTGTTCTCCTCCAGGGGCAGGACACGTGCGCCGGAACTCCGGATGAGGCGCACGCTGCTGGCAGGCTTCAGGCGCGGCCTGCGCCGAAATCCAAGATGGCCGATTAACCCTCTTCGTTGCCGGCCGCACACGCTCCAGCTCCTCCTCCACTGTGCTTCGCGCCACTCGCGCAGGGGGCGGAGCCTAATGACGCCTCTGGAGTTCCCGCCAGTGAAGATTTGGCGGGCTTGAAATACTTGCTGCGCCACACGCCTCTGAGGTAAATGCTTCAGGCGCAGCAGCGCCGGATGTAGCAGAGCTGACACAGTTCTTGCAGGAATTAACCTCTTGAGTGCTGGAGCGGCGCTCGACAGCACATGGCAGCAGTATAAAGTTCAATGTAGAAACACACAAATACTTGGGCCTAAACCCGGATGGCATCAGGGTTAGGCAGCACAGTCTTTTTCTTAATAAAGTACAGTCTTTAGTGCCAGGATAAGGCACAGAAGTATATATCCTGTGTTCGTGACGCCACTTGCAACATCCCCCACCGGGGCCTAGCCCTTGAGGTGAGGCCTGGAGACAGCCGGGGCCCGTGGTACCGGAGTGGCTGGCGGTTGCGGCCTAAGCACGCTGTTGTCACGGTGCTTGGTACGGGGGAACCGGAGGGCTGTCCTACAGCCTGGCAGGTCTCCAGCAGGGTGGTGTTGGCAAGAAAAGATGAGGGAGCGGCTGCTATAGCGGATCTCCCTGGGGCAACCCCTTAATGTCCCGAGTGTGAGTCTCTGTGTGATGAACAGGGTGCCGGTGATGAAGGCAGCCGTATTAGCAGGGACCAGACGGAGACAGAAGTTGAAGAAAACAACTTACAGTTCTTTATTTGAACCGGCAGGAACCGCAGCAACGTGCCTTTAACAGGTAGATGGAGTGCTGAGATGTGAGTTGGAGGGAGCCTCAGGAGATAGTTCACCAGCCTGGATGTAGAGGGCAGGCTGGGAGGCAGCTGTGTCCTGGTAGGAAGCTTCAGCTTGTCCTGTAGGGCTTCAGGTATCACCTTTAAAGGTAAGATGATACCCCTTTTCCTCACTATAATAACTCTAGTCTGATGCTCCACTCTTCAGAGGCAGGGGCTAGGCTCTTCCTGCTCTGGTATGGGCTAGACAGAGATTACTCACTCACTCACTGAATAGACATACTAGAATAGTCTAGTCTCCAGAACATTCCTGGCCAGGGGGTTTTATTACCTCCCTTTGGTCAGGTGGTGGCTGCTCCTCCAATCACATCTCAGCTTACAAAGGACAGGATGTAACACATATCATTGGACAACAGCATCTTGCATCATACAAAATACTTAACTCCTGCGTTGCCAGGCAGGATTCACCACTGCAATACCCCTATGTCCTATCAGAACCATGTAGTGTGATGTGGGTATATGCAGGTGGGACGTATTCGCAAACACTACCTCGCCATTGCATCGGCGAGGGTGTTGCACATGGCTACCTGGAGCTGCTGTATATCTCCTAAACACACACACATGCACACACAGGCTGCAGGGGGTGTGGCCACCAGCACCAGGAAGCACATCATTATACAGGCTCACATCATTATACAGGCTGTCAGTCATGCACTGGGGGTGTGGCTGTGCCTCCCACTCATGAATAGAGTGGACAGCTTGAATATGCTAATGCTTCATTGGACATTTCACAGGTCATTTGCATACAGCTTTAGGACCTCATTGCTTAGGTTTACAGGCATGTAGAGGGACAATGAAGGGATAGAGGCAATGCTCTCTAATGGCAGTTTATGAAAATATATTTAGTTTAGGAGGGTTATTTGCATGACGGGTTCTCTTTAACGCATACAATAACAAAACAATGTTAACAGCGATGTAATTATGAAATTCTCCTCTTCTCAGCTGTTGTAATCTATTTCAAACACAATGAAAAGCAGGCCAAAACGCAAAGTGTGAACGCGCCCCAGGGTTTATTTTTATAGCGATTTTAACGCTGTGTTAAGCCCTTTAAGTACCACTCTATCAGATTTTTAAAGCCGTCATAATGGATATTTCTGATGCAACACCTTTCTATGTTGTCACATCAAATGAAGACTGCAGGACCCAGTGTTCCGCTGCTACGATGGCTGGGCTGTGTTATCACAGTCGGTGTCAGACTGGTGGACCCGGCCTCTAACCTGTTATTGGACCCCACTAAGGCTACATTCACACGACCTTTGGGTATATACATCATCCATAGGTGCACAGAGTGATACCGCTCCGTACCCAGGAAGAAGATAGGACATGGGCACCGTGTGCTCACCCCCTCCTCTTCTCCCGTGCGTTGACGTGGCACACGTTCATGTGCATCCAGCCTAATACAGCAATAGATACATCATTTATATTGTGTATATTCCCTGGTCCACAGAATAATTGTATTTGGGGGGCCCCAGGAACCTGAGGCTGCATTCACACATTCAGAATTTCAGATGAAGTCTTTGAAGCCAAAAGCATGTGTGGATCCTATTGGGTGAGCACATACCACTGAGAGGTGGTTTGGACATTAAAACTGCATCTGAAAAACTGAACGTGTGAACGCACCCCGAGTCCAACACTGATCACAGCTCCTCCCTGGCACTAACAACCGGGAACAGAAAAGCTCAATACTAGGTGTTTAACCCCTTAGTGGCGATTGTGGGACGTCACAGGCAGGTGAGGCTTCTTTGAGGAGAAAAAAATGACATGTAAAGAGAACATACTACACAACAACACAATAAAATCACTCTCTTTTTAAAAATAAAAATCACACACATTGGGGCACATTTACTTGCAAGGTCACCGAAGTGCATTGTCCGTCTATAATGCAGCTTGCAGTTATAGTTTGTGCGCCAGAAATCATGAATGTGTTAGTCTCCCGCTCAGGTCCGATAGAGTTCACCATCTTTTTTGTGGTGCATCTTTAACATTGGGCTTGTGACACAATTTGAAAGTTAAATACGGTGCTGGTCCGAATCAGAGGGACTGTCTGATGGCGCATCCCCTAATTTGTGTTGCATGGAGGCCAGCGCAGCTGTACCACAAAAGGATCGTGTGCGACACAATCCCAGCGCAGAGACTTCCTAAATACCTGTGCAAGTCATCTTAGCCATGAAGAACGTGAACAACCCTTCCAACCCTTCCAGGCTAAGAAACTATACTTGTATTTATCCCATATAACATACACAAAAAATGCAAGCCTATAAATTTGGTATTGCTGTGTGCATATTGACCCAGACAAAAAAAGTTATAATGTTATGTAAGTTCCACAATAAATGCAGACATTTTTTAATCAAAAAGCATGTCAGATTTGTGTTTTTTTTGTAAAATAAACTGCACAGAAAGGGTTAATAAAAGTTCAACTGCAGGACATTGGAAACTCTAAATTGTGCTATTAAAAACTATTTTGTCCTTAAGAAAACATGACCCCATACAGCTATGGTGACCAGAAAATAAAAAAGTTATAGCTTGTAGAAGGCATTGACAAAAAAAACCCCTGAAAAATAGCCTGGGCATGAACATAGAAAATAGGTAAGTGGTATTATGGTTATAATGATCCCCATTGACATAATCCCTGGCCGATATAGATGTACTTATGTATCGAAGTTTGTTTTGGTGCTCTATTGAGCTTGGATCTGGTGCTGTATTTATATGGGTTCTTATGCTGTATTTATGTACTGAAGTTTGTTCCTGGTGCTGTATTTATGTATTGAGATTCATTTTGGATCAGTGATAAAGTATACGCCTTGACTCAGACATAGAGTTTGTTTTCGTCCTGCGTTATCTGGAAATATATTGCCAGTTCAGTGGCTGAACAGCCAATCGAGAAAATTGACTCTTCTAGGAACTAACCATGGCTATGATTGACCAGCCAATCCAGCAATTATGCCTGTGTCGCACAGGATGAACCTGAACAGACCCAATCCACTCAGCTCTAACCTTGACCCCTTGAGGAGCCTGAGATGTAATTTCATTGTCACCCTCATGGACTCATTTAATCTGAAAGCTATAAAGTTATACTGTCTCTACCTCCATAGATAACAGACAGAGCCGGCACCAGCACGGGGCATAGCTGGGCAAGTGCTGGGGTCCAGAGCTGCTGGGGGCCCACATAAGGCTCTACATAAGGAATCCATGGGGGTGAGGGGGGCTGTATATAAAATAACCATGAGGGGGCTGTTTGGTATGATAAACTGGGGAATATGTTAGGGAACAGGAGACTGCTTTAGTTTCAGAATTTTTAAAGCAGCCAGGTGAGTTCACTGCAAAGGGGTCTACTGAGGCTCTGTCTCCCAGGGGCCTATTGCAACTTGGAACCGACCCTGATTACAGGCAGTCTTTAGCATGACACAGGATTTTCTTATTTACATGGTTGGAGTGTCATCAGTCTTATGTAAAGAAATATTATAGGTGGGCCAAAAGATTTCTATGGGACCCAGTCTTCTGCCTATAGGGTCTCTATAATACAGATCTCCATGAATAGACAAATTGCAATGGATTGTTCCTCCTTCATATTTGTGACTGAATTTTAGCTCTGTCTTGCAAAATAGTGAGCTAAATACAGCCACATGAAAGTTTGCTCTTCATAGTGGTCCACAGGGGTCTGACTTCATCTGATCCAAAAACCAAATCTTTGTTTTTGGCCTCCCACATAGTAGCAGCCTTATTTTCATAGATCTCTGCTCCTGTCAAATCCCTCATGCCAAGTAGGTGCAGCCCGTTCATATCTCATGTATATTTGATCCCATCTATATTTTCCCTGCCATGTCTTTTTCTGCCTGATTTCGCTCTCCACAAAACATCTCGTGCAGATTTCACATATTTATGTGCTTAGATTTGCCTTCATGGACACTGCATTTAAATGAATTAATTCTGAGCAGAAGAGTTTCCTGGGTTCAATCAATAGGATTTAGACCTTACAATTAGTTATCGCAATCTGTTAAATGAGGAGATGCTGAGGAAAATAAATTAGCATCCAGCTTTAATGGCTCCTTCACATCAAGCGTTGTGCTGAAGAATAATAAAGTAGGCTAGGCTGCCGAGCCCCCCCCCCCCAACTATCCTAAAATAGTGATGTGTCTCATGAGCCATCAATGATCTCATGGCCGCAGTTCAGACACAGATCATCTAACTAACGTTCCTTTGGAGTAACATGAACTCGTCTTCCTTCCTCCAAAATGTTTATCCTGATGGCCGGGAATTCTTTGGAGACATCAACCCGTTGCACCTTATGGACTGCAGCTTCATTTGCCTATAATGTACTGCATGTGTTCCGGGTCTTCTGTGGACTCATCTCCCCAATAGCATTAACCCCCCATTAAATGGTCACTAACGTTGCTTAAATGAATAGTACCAGTGAAAACAATAAACTTTGTAATGTATCTTAAAGGGTTTTTACCACGAAGACAAGTTAGGCCCTATCCAAGGGATAGGGTCTAAGTTGCAGATCAGTGGGGGTCTCAGTGCTGCAACCCCTCGTCGCTCCCTAAGAGTAATGGAGCAGACAGCCGCGCATGACTGTTCTGTCCATTAATCTCTATGGAACTGACGAAGATCACTGAGCACTATGCTCGGCAATTTCCATCAGCTCCATAGAGATTAATGGAGCAGAATGGTCATGCACGGCCGTCTGCTCCATTAGTCTCCATCGGACCCCTCGTTTTTGCAATCAGCGGGGTCTCAGTACTGAGACCCCCACTGATCAGCAAGTTAGGCCCTATCCCGTGGATAGGGCCTAACTTGTCTTTGTGGGAAAACCCCTTTAAATATATCTTATCAGAGGAAAGTGCTTCCTCCTCCACTTACTTTGCCTATTATCATCCTCCCTCCTTCCCTCTATATCTGCCTTTCACTTAAAGATCTCTGCTGAACTCCATTTTTCTAGCATAATGGACAAAATCTCACTGTGGTGTCAGATTATATAGAAGTTCAATGGAGAGGGGAGGGGGAGAAGTGAGTCTCAGCAGCTAGGCCTCCACCCATAAGGCCTGCAATATAAGCATAGAGACTGCAGAGCTGCTAGGAAGTTCATTTTTCATTCAGTATGTGTATTTTTATTTATTTTCTTTACTTTTAAAGGAAATCTACCACTTTTTAACCAAACATACATAGCTGTATGAATGATGATGCTGGATCTCATCTTGTATAGTCTTGGAGCAGAGCGTTTTCATAAAAAAAAACTAAATAAATGTCAATTTATGCTAATAAGGCTTTGGTGCTCCTGTGGCCTTAATATAAGGCACTAGAGGCTCTCCTAATACCATAATTATGCATGCCTCCAGTGTGCATGAGATAGCACGGCCATTCCTTCTACCGACTCATTAATCTGCATTTCAGTCCATCTCTTGGTCTCTTAGATTGACACATACTTACCTACATCATAAAGAGCCGACATACCAACACCAGTCAGCGACAAGCAATACACTGACACTACTGTATCGTCTGCGTTACAAGAATCTTTCGGTGGACGTCTCCTTCTGTGGACAATCTGGTAAAACTTTCTATAGCCATATATACATAGTGGGGGAGAATTCTCAGTGCTTCTACTCCAGTTTTCACACTGCAAGAAATTGCGATTACTCTAGTATCTATGCCACCTACACGCCATATGGAGGCCCTTCACCTCCTACCGCTGTCTGCCCAATGTTATGAAAGTCTGTGGGTATATTGTTCTGATATAACACTTAACTTTTGAATATCCTTTAAATGCTTTTTACTCACATTCCCTATACTGCTTCTAGAGAGAAGGGACTTCCTGGGGAGAATATACTTTAGCAGCTGGGCATCTGACTACCAGGTCACTTAGACAATTGATCTCAGTGTCTGTAGGATTATTATACATGGGCAGACATAGGCAGGGCTGTCGTTAGGAGGGGGCAAACATTGCATTTGCCCAGGGCCATGCTGAAAACTTGTCTTGTACTCGAGTATATACGGTATGTATCTGTCTATCTGTCATTTATCTATGTAGAGTTTTGTCTATTTATTTATTTAACTATCGCCTATCTATTGTAGCTATCTATCTCCTATCTATTATATCTATCTCCTATCTAATATATCTATCTCCTATCTAATATATCTATCTCCTATCTATTATATCTCCTATCTAATATATCTATCTCCTATCTATTATATCTATCTCCTATCTAATATATCTATCTCCTATCTATTATATCTATCTCCTATCTAATATATCTATCTCCTATCTATTATATCTCCTATCTAAAGGAAAAAACAGCACTCCCACAAGCAGATGGTGAACAGAGGTGGATCCTTTATTCCATATGATGCAACGTTTCGGCTCTTACATGAGCCTTTCTCAAGCCTAAAGCCTAAGCCCTTTTGTTCACCATTTACCTGTGGGAGTGCTGTTTTTTCCTTTGGATACTTTTGGAGGACCTGGGGCCGGTTCTGACAAAAGTGCACCAACCATTTTGAATGTTTGGTTGTGCTGCTTGGACGTTTTCCTTATGTATCTCCTATCATCTATCCATCTATTAATTAATTGATCTTTTATCTCTATACTAAATTCATGCATCTTGATTTCCTAAGAAACCACAAGTTTACTGGACATTATATTGTGCAATTTATTACGAACCATCAGACAATTATGTCAGCACCAACTATTGTATAACATGTACAGCTCCTTATTCAAGTGGAGATCCACTGGTGATGTTACTATGCATTGTGATATACAATACATGATAATTTGTGTTTCCATTTTATATGTATTCCAGTATCTGATAAAGGTCATGTAATCATTTTTTGGATTGCATTCCATTTTTAAAGGGAACCTGTCACCAGGGACCTCATTTTCACTAAAGACAGGATGCAGAAGCCCATTACACCTGCAGTGCAATTATGTCTTTCTGCCTTCTCTAAGCATTTGAAATATAATTTACAATATTATAATTTACAATATAATAATATGTTATAACTTACTTTGCACCCTGACAGAATTCTCTGTTAAATCCCAGGGGTTGGGCTTTGGTTTTGATGCATTTCAAAAAACAACATGTGACTTGTTTATGCTGCAGACTCCTTAGCTCTCAGCCCCCACCCTTGTGCTCCTGTATAGCTCATCCCTCCCTACTGTTAGCTCACCAGGCTGTGAGCTCTGAAGAAGTTGGAGGGACAAGGTGTACAGGAGCACAAAGGTGGGAGCTAAGAGCTGAGCAGTCACATGTTAGTTGAAATGCATCCAAACCAAAGCCCAATCCCTGGGACTTAACAGAGGATTCTGTCAGGGTACAAGGTAAGTTATGATACACAATTATATTGTAATGTAAATGCTTAGAGAAAGCAGAAAGACATATATGCAATGCAGATCTAATGGACTTCTGCATCCTGTCTCATTTTCAATGAGGCCCCTGCTGACAGGTTCCCTTTAAGTCCCAGAGTGAACCATATGAAAAAATGAAAAAAAATTGAATAATTGACTACAAAGTATTCGCTTTCTAACATTTTTACATAATGAAATTCTTTTTTTAAAGTTTTTTCTTAAAACCCCTGAGTGCAAGTTTGATAGGACAACCCTTAGATCTGTCAGATCTCATAATCTATATGGTTCGGGCTGTCAATCAGAATGAAGTGACAGACATTTTTTTAAATCTCTTGTGTTGTTTTGGTCCAGGCATCACAAGGGTTACACATAGATTTTATTTTAATAAATGTTTTGTTTTTTTTTACTTTTTCTCACATTGTTTCATACACGACTCAATTTCTAGCTAATCCCCGATTCTGCAGAGCTCAGCAACGGAGAGAATTTCATATAAGTGAAATATGTAAATGTTTGGAGTCTGCGGATTACCAGCTGCTATTTCCCTCACGCTACGGAGACGCTGGATGCGAAAACAAAGTAGTCAACCCTGGATGAAATCTGTTATAATTTATGCTTCCGATTCTGCGACAATAGAAAATATTGTAAAACATTATGTAGAGTTATTTCCTTGTGAACTGAAATTAGATCCATTTACTGCCGCCTGCAACACGGCGCATAGAAAGACTATAAAGAGGTGAAAAACTGCTTGGCGAGAATAAAATTCAGGGACAATCCACTACCTGGGAGCAGGAGATAACCGTGATATGTGGGAAGGACACTCAGCCGGTCATTGCTACAGACCGGGGTGTATTCTTCACCCAACAACCAATAACACAAGGAAATAACCTGTAGATAGAATTAGCTGGCAGTAAATCATAGATGCGGGAAGACACATACTCAGATTTCCAAGGTGGCAGGACCAGCCGTTTACTACATGGATAACTGTATGTAGTTACCCCCTCCTAGTGGTGTATGTATTATCTATATGCAGTGAGCTCCCCCTAGTGGTGTATGTATTATCTATATGCAGTGAGCTCCCCCTAGTGGTGTATGTATTATCTATATGTAGTTACCCCCTCCTAGTGGTGTATGTATTATCTATATGCAATGAGCTCCCCCTAGTGGTGTATGTATTATCTATATGTAGTTACCTCCTCCTAGTGGTGTATGTATTATCTATATGTAGTTACCCCCTTCTAGTGGTGTATGTATTATCTATATGTAGTTACCTCCTCCTAGTGGTGTATGTATTATCTATATGTAGTTACCCCCTCCTAGTGGTGTATGTATTATCTATATGTAGTTACCCCCTCCTAGTGGTGTATGTATTATCTATATGTAGTTACCCCCTCCTAGTGGTGTATGTATTATCTATATGCAGTGAGCTCCCCCTAGTGGTGTATGTATTATCTATATGTAGTTACCTCCTCCTAGTGGTGTATGTATTATCTATATGTAGTCACCCCCTCCTAGTGGTGTATGTATTATCTATATGTAGTTACCCCCTCCTAGTGGTGTATGTATTATCTATATGTAGTTACCCCCTCCTAGTGGTGTATGTATTATCTATATGTAGTTACCTCCTCCTAGTGGTGTATGTATTATCTATATGTAGTTACCCCCTCCTAGTGGTGTATGTATTATCTATATGTAGTTACCCCCTCCTAGTGGTGTATGTATTATCTATATGTAGTTACCTCCTCCTAGTGGTGTATGTATTATCTATATGTAGTTACCCCCTCCTAGTGGTGTATGTATTATCTATATGTAGTTACCCCCTCCTAGTGGTGTATGTATTATCTATATGTAGTTACCTCCTCCTAGTGGTGTATGTATTATCTATATGTAGTTACCCCCTCCTAGTGGTGTATGTATTATCTATATGTAGTTACCCCCTCCTAGTGGTGTATGTATTATCTAAATGCAGTGAGCTCCCCCTAGTGGTGTATGTATTATCTATATGTAGTTACCCCCTCCTAGTGGTGTATGTATTATCTATATGCAGTGAGCTCCCCCTAGTGGTGTATGTATTATCTATATGTAGTTACCCCCTCCTAGTGGTGTATGTATTATCTATATGCAATGAGCTCCCCCTAGTGGTGTATGTATTATCTATATGTAGTTACCTCCTCCTAGTGGTGTATGTATTATCTATATGTAGTTACCCCCTCCTAGTGGTGTATGTATTATCTATATGTAGTTACCCCCTCCTAGTGGTGTATGTATTATCTATATGCAGTGAGCTCCCCCTAGTGGTGTATGTATTATCTATATGCAATGAGCTCCCCCTAGTGGTGTATGTATTATCTATATGCAGTGAGCTCCCCCTAGTGGTGTATGTATTATCTATATACAATGAGCTCCCCCTAGTGGTGTATGTATTATCTATATGCAATGAGCTCCCCCTAGTGGTGTATGTATTATCTATATGCAGTGAGCTCCCCCTAGTGGTGTATGTATTATCTATATGCAGTGAGCTCCCCCTAGTGGTGTATGTATTATCTATATGCAGTGAGCTCCCCCTAGTGGTGTATGTATTATCTATATACAGTGAGCTCCCCCTAGTGGTGTATGTATTATCTATATGCAGTGAGCTCCCCCTAGTGGTGTATGTATTATCTATATACAGTGACCTCCCCCTAGTGGTGTATGTATTATCTATATGCAGTGAGCTCCCCCTAGTGGTGTATGTATTATCTATATACAGTGAGCTCCCCCTAGTGGTGTATGTATTATCTTTGTGCAATGAGCTCCCCCTAGTGGTGTATGTATTATCTATATGCAGTGAGCTCCCCCTAGTGGTGTATGTATTATCTATATGCAATGAGCTCCCCCTAGTGGTGGCTGTATTATCTGTATGAAGTAAACATATTTTTTAATCCCTGAACTGGGTGGTTTTGCTGAAAACCAGGCTAAAATGAGGCTCTGTTACTCCTGTGGCTGCCCCCACTCTCTCCTCATCCTAATTATGCACTGCTCCAGCCTTGTCCAGTCCAGCATAAGCCAAATCCAGTCCAGCATAAGCCAGAAGTAATCAATCGCTGCACCATCCCCCAGCTGCTGTGTATGAGTCATCCAGCTCAGGTTGATTAGACCTGTCTGGACAGTTCAGGCATCTCTTGTGTATGTAGAAGTAATATTTTTTTTATGTACTGCAGCCAGCGCATCCAGCTTTCCCAAGGTCCTGAATTTTATAATTGTTTTATGAGCAAACCACTCGGTTTAGGCATTAAACAAGATATGTTTCAGTGTAGCTACAGCATTCTCAAGGTACAATAACAAATGGTATATTTCCTTTAAATGTATACAGTGTTCTCCTTCTAGTGGTGGCTGCATAATCTGTATGCAGTGTTGATGAATGTATTATCTATACACAGTGGGGCAGATTTATGTCTGAAAGTCAGAATATTCCTAGTTGCCCATGGTAACCAATTACAGCTCAGCTTTCATTTTACCAGTGCTCATGAATATTTTAAAGGGGTTGCCATGGGCAACTAGGAATATTCTGACTTTCAGACAGCTTGATAAATCTGCCCCAGTGTTTACCCTAGTGGTCTAGTGGTGGCTATATTATGTGTATGCAGTGTTCTTCCTCTATTGGTGGCTGTAAAATCTGTATGCATTAGCTCCCCCTAGTGGTGACTGTGATTTGTGTATGCAGTAAGCTTCCTCTAGTGATGGCTATATTAACTGTATGCAGTGAGCCCCCGCTAGAAGCATTATATATATAGGATGCATATACAGTACAAGGTACAATGTCTTAAAAGGGTTTTCCAGGAATTTGCTTAGGATGATCATCAATACCAGATCAGTGGGTCTTCTGATTCTGGCTCCTTACCAGATATGCTTCCCAACCTGGGGATAACCTAAAACAGTAGATCATGGGGATGCAGGGTTTGAGTCCTCCACCCATCTGATAATGGTGATGCTTTCTATAGGTAGGTTATCAATCACAAATTCCCAGAATCTCTTTGAATATTTTGGCTAAAAGTTGTATGTACATAAATATTCATTGTATTACAATGGACTAGAAACCTGTAAAACAGCCCTGAATATGCAGAGAAGACACAATCAATCTAATATTTTATTCCTAATTTCATTTCCATTGCAAATGATATCTTACAAATGAGTCGCTTCGCTTTAGATTCCATTAACCCCTCGTTTGTGCTGAGACTGTATCACTGGGATTTTAAATTATTAGAACTGAACAAAAGTGTCATTTGCTGATCTCTGGAGACCAATATCTCATAGGAAAAGAAATGATGGTCCATCATTAATAAGTCATCAATAATTCAGAGCCAATAAGGAGAATGTAATGGAGATCTGCATTCACGGATGTATAACCTTGCTCTAGTTTCCATAGTGCAGACTATATAAAGAGCTTCTCGCTAAGTGCTCGGTCATAAGAAGAGCAGCAAGATATGTTGTACTTGGCCATAACACAGTGGGCTACCATGTCATTATGTCATATTGGATTCAAGTCCATGTTGGATGAGAAAAAGCCACTTTAGGTAGGACATTATTATTTGCAGCCTCCATAGGGGAAATGTAGGATTCAATGGTGACCATCACAAAGAATGGCCATCAATGGATGGTGTGTCCACAGAAGTAGATAGATTGATGTTCTTAGAAACATGATCCCATGATCCACCCCTGCAGAAATGAACGCAAGAAGGATGAGATATGAGATGTCTTTCCTCACTTCTGGACTCTAAACCCTTTCTTTTTGGAAATGGCAGGGCCAGATTATAGGGAGGACTCCAGGGGCGCATGCCCCGGGTCCCCCACCACTTTACTCATAAGATCGCCTCCCAGCAATGTCTGACGGTCTCTGGGAGTGATGCCTCCCATGGATATGGCTTGAAGATCTGTGATAAGAATACCGTATAATGCACTCTAAATAGCTACAATATCAAATAAGCAATAAACAAGACATGGACAAAGTTGCCAATGCACATTACACATTTGTGATGATGTCGGAAGGATTGGGCATGTTGAATTTTACATGCCTCATCATTGTTCTGAAAGGAGATAATCCCCTAATCCTAGTGTATGATTGGTTTCAGTAACTTTAAAAAGTAATTAATATTTACACATTTGGGCACATTTACTTACCCGGGCCAGTCGCGATCCAGCGCCGGGTTCTCCGACGCTGATTCGGGTCCGGCCGGGATTCACTAAGGTCCTTGCGCCGATATCCACTAGGTGCTGCTGCTGCGCCGAGGTCCGCTGGAGTTCATCGGAGTTCACCTTCTATTTCTTGGTGCAGGTAAGTGCGTGTCAAGCGACATATTTTTTTTTAAATACCACAATTTTTCCAAATCTGCCGGGTTTTCCGACGGCCACGCCCCCCAAAGCGGCACAATCCGATCGCGTGCGCCAAAAACTCAGGGCAATTCGACGCAAATCTGAAAAATTTCGGGAAACCCAACGAAAAAAAGCGAATTGGGCCCTTAGTAAATGACCCCCATTGTATTGCCCAAACTGTTGTCCAGTTCTTGAAGCTTTGAAGTTCTTGACTTGCTGGCGGCGACATTTCTTATTTTGACATTTTTTTTGCATAAAATCCATTATTTCTGCCTTTGAACGGATCAAAGCCCTGCAGCCCCAACCTCTGTCTATCTATCGACCTGCAATTACTCAGCTTTCCCTGACTTCTGCCATGATTAACTACAGTCTCACCTAATGACTGGGTGCAAAGCTTTGGAATATTGCTGGCCACTCCAGAGGTCACAACATGAAAAACTGGAGAGATCTTTAACTCTTTGTGTGGTTTAAGAGCGAATATTAAAATATTTTTCTGTACTGTAAAACCCTTTTTTATGTATTTTCTGTATAAAAGGCTCTTGGTATCCTGTTGGATCCTCTAACCTGGATACAGGATGATATCTGGCCATGTAGGTTATACATGGAATCCTACAGCTGGGCCTATAGATTTGGCATATCCATATCTGATTCCACAAATTGATCCCATTTTTGAAAAATCGGGTGGTCATGCAGACCAAGGTAGTCTTGAATGGTACTGACATTCCGTGGAAACCATTTCTGTATGTGGGGAGCATCATCCTTTAGCTAAATGCCTGGCCATGAGAGGTGACACCTGGTTGGAGGATGTCCTACACATATGACTAATCTATGAATGACCCCCAGATCATCACACAGTAGGAGGCATTGTGACGCTCCATGGCAAACACCTCTCACCTCCTCTCTCACCACAAGACCTACATATTAGAACCAGACAATTGTGCTAAAAGGATTTTAAACAGAACCTGGTCCATGTTTCTTATTCATGACTCCTCTACAAACAATAGTGATAGAATAGCAGTAGCTATATCTATCTGGCTATTATATTCTTTTATCATTGACTTTTGATAGAAGTAAGTTAAGGGCTAAACACCTTTTGTTTGTATAATTTTACTGTCAATTATCAATTTTCAGACTCCAGTAATACACATTTTCATCCATATTGATACATATAAAAATTCAGACTAGTCATACATGCTCAAGGTGAAGCTTGAACAATCTTTGTGATCATAATTTGTGGATGAAAGACGAGGAGGCCAACTATCTGCATTCTAGTATGTGATATGAGATATCTTTCCTTGCTTCTGGACTCTGGAAACGGCAGGGCCAGATCATAGGGAGGGCTCCAGGGGCGTACGCCCCGGGGCCCCCACCACTTTACTATTGAGATGGCCCCTCAGCAATGTCTGACAGTCTCTGGGATGATGTGTAGTGGCTGTACCACCATGCCACACATGTGCTACATGTGACTCACTGACTCTGTCAGTAACAGCTTGCCCACCCAATCCCATTTTGCATGCAGTGTGCTATTTAGTAGCTGCACTGTATGCACAGTGACACCTAATCAGCTCAGAGTAGAGAAAACTCTCAGAATGGCAGTGGTGCGTGGGACTGGCGTGGTAACTGGAACTAGTGGTCAGTACTACTGCCACTGCGCCAGCTAGGCTAACATGTAAGTAGGAGAAAGTTTAGAATATTAATGATAACTTTGAATAATAATGTGTACCTCTGTCTGGGCTACATTCAGTGGGGGCCCCCACCAGATTTTGCGCCCAGGGGCCTCCACCAACCTTAATCCGGCCTGAAAAATGGTATTGTGATCCCCCAAGGGTTAATGGTGAGGCATGTAAAAACAGCTGCAAATTAAGCAGAAGAGACTATAACCCAATTATCAGCTCCAGCTTTATCTCATCAATTATCAAGGTATAATTGCTAGCTTTGGGTCTCGTCTCTCGCTGCACTGAAAGGCTCCAATTAGTAATTTTGTTAAGTGCCAGTTTTATCTGCATAATGAATACAAAGCTGTGTACTTATAACCAACCCCGTCCCTGCTGCCCCTCTACCTCACTGTAAATGCACGGCACTACCCACCTGCTTCGCCTTGTCTTGTGTTTGCTTTTGGTCCTTCATAACTTTCCATTGTATAATTTACAATAGTCTGCGTCTTTGTACGTGAAGGCGTGATACCAGATTTACAACAGGGACATTCTTCCTGCACTGTGTAATATGAAATGTTTTTGCACAAATTTTGCATAGAATACTAGTACCATATTTTTTGGACTATAAGGTGACAAAAAATAACAAAAAATAACAAAAAATTATTTGATTTTCTCAGAAATCAAAGGTGCGCCTTATAGGGTGCGCCTTATAGTCCAGTCCGCCTTGTATGTGAATTGTACTTACAGACAACAGCTGCCTTCCGCCTCTTGATGTATCGGGGCGGGAGGCTGCGCAGCGTTTGCCCTGCCTGGCGTAGAAAAAAACGCAGCCGGTGACTTTTCACGTATGAAAAGTCGCCGGCAGCAGCAAGTGCGCAGATTGGGGAACAGTAATGCCCCGCGCCGGCCCACTCCCCGCCGGCCGCGCCACCCCTTCATGCCCCACTGGCGTGAAGGTGGCGGATCAGGGCAAATAATCGCAAAAGCTAGCAATAAGCTAGCATTTGTGATTATTTCAGGGCCTCTGCGCCACTGGCGTAGCGCAGAGGTCCTGATAAATATGCCCCAATGTGCTTATTTCTCCCTCTCCATTCATTAACATTTCCAAAAAAACCCCATGAGACTCCCAAGTCGATTTGGACAGGATAATTAGACAGATGTAAGCAGGATGTAGACAGATCCAAACAATATGTAGAAAGATGAAAACATAGGGGGTCATTTACTAAGGGCCCGATTCGCGTTTTCCCGACGTGTTACCCGAATATTTCCGATTTGCGCCGCTTGTACATGAATTGCCCCGGGTTTTTGGCGCACGCGATCGGATTGTGCCGCATCGGGGCCGGCATGCGCGCGACAGAAATCGGGGGGGCGTGGCCGAACGAAAACCCGACGTATTCGGAAAACCGCCGCATTTAAAAACCGAAAATGTGTCGCTTGGGGAGCGCTCACCTTCACCTTCTATGGGATGGTGCATTCCGGGGCGTTAAGATTATTTTCGGAACTACCATCTTAAATCCCAGCCGGACCCGAATCCTGTGCAGAGAACGCGCCGCTGGATCGCGAATGGGCCGGGTAAGTAAATGTGCCCCATAATTTAGAATGATGTAAGCATGATGTAGACATGTGTAACATAATGTTAACACGTGAACAAAATATTGCAAAGAATTGCAGAAGGAGAGACCAATGATTAAACGGATAATTCAGGATCATAACTACAGTGGTAGCAGTACAGTGGGGCCCGCAGTGTCAGGGGGCCCTATCATCTGACCTGACATTAAAGATTGGAGGAGGTGCACCATTATATCTATATATATATATTATACTGAACATTGTTCAGCATAATGGGGCACATTTACTAAGCTTCGTGCTACAGTTTTCTGTCGTACTTTGCTAGTTCTTTCTAGTGCAAACTGACAGTCGGACCATGTGCCAGATTTATCAAAGTCCATCAGAATAGTGTTGCATGCCCCTTGTTAAAGGTGCAGCAAAAAGAAAATGGTGCACTCTGAAGAACAAGAGCCAGAAATACTGAATCTGGCGCAACTTGTACTATACACAAGTAACTGCACATAGTACACACTGTGGCTCATTTACTAAGGGTCTGAACGCCGCACTTTCATCGGCTTTCACTCCGACGGATTTGGAGAAAACGTGGAATTTAAAAAATGATTTGTGTCGCAAGATCAAGCACTTACATGCACCAGGAAGAAGAAGGTGAACTCCGGCGGACCTCGGTGCAGCAGCGACACCTGCTGGATATCGGGCCGCACGACCTTAATGAATCCTGGCAGACCCGAATCCTCGCCGGACAACGCACCGCGGGATCGCGACTGGACCGGGTAAGTAAATGTGCCCCACTGTACTGATCTTAGAAAATGTGCCCAAATGTGTGTGTGTATATATATATATATATATATATATATATATATATATATATATATATGTATGTGATGTGTATTTGCTGTATATGTCTATGTATCTTTGATAGATATATACTGTATGTGTATATGGTGTATACTGTATAGTTCTTTAGTTGAATTTGTATGTAAGTCGGAACTGTATATTTTATAATTGTAACTCCAGTCAGAATTTATTTCTGGTCTCTGTGACAATTGGATTTTAAAAATGTTAGATTCTCATAAGAACCAGGATTAACAATAAAGCTTATTTGCAGAAACCTGTGATAACTCAGCTGAATTTTATATCTGAAGGATAAAGTACAGTAGATTACCAATATCCAGAGGTCCGTTTGTAACTAGAGGTCGCCTGTAAGTTGGGTGTCCTTAAGTAGGGGACCGCCTGTATATATCTGCTGTACGTCTGTATATGCCACTGTATGTTTGTGGCTTTATGTGATGTGTATATGCTCTATATGTGTGTAAGATTGTATAAATGTGTGTATATAAGTGAAGAACTATGGGGCACATTTATTAAGGGCCGTGCGCCATTTTTCTTTCGAGCTTTGCATGTTCTTTCAGTGTATCTTTACATGTATCATGCCTTGTATTCTGTTGTTTTCTGGCATACAAGGTATAAAAAGTTACAATTTCTGCCACACAACATTGAAATGGGGTCTTCTGTGTACCCAGTTAGATTTACTATAACCTCCATCAGAAAACTGGCACAGTGTATAACTGAAATCTACATCAGCCCTCATCTGTTGCAAGTGATGCATGGGAACCTATTAAAGAACATCTACCACCGGGATGAAGGATCGTAAACCAAGCACACTGACAAAATGGTGTGTTCCTCTGGCAGGATCTACTCTTCTTTTAGCTCCATATGCGCTTGTTTTTACAAAAACAAGGCTTTAAAGGAAACCTACCACTTGAAGTGGCATTTTTCAGAAGAAAATACCGAGCACCAGCTCAGGGTGAGCTGGTGCCGGAGCTTGTTTTTGTTAGTGTTTTAAACCGCGGTATCGCGGTTTAAAACACTTTTTAAACTTTATAGCCGGCGCAGGGAGGTACGCGGTTTAAAACACTTTTTAAACTTTATAGCCGGCGCAGGGAGGTACGCGCTCGGCGCTTACCATGCGCGCGGCTCTCCTTCACTTCCTATGTAGCCCCGCGCATGGTAAGCGCTGAGCGCGTACCTGCCTGCTCCGGCTATAAAGTTTAAAAAGTGTTTTAAACCGCGATACAGCGGTTTAAAACACTAACAAAAACAAGCTCCGGCACCAGCTCACCCTGAGCTGGTGCCCGGTATTTCCACCTGAAACCTGCCACTTCAAGTGGTAGGTTTCCTTTAAAATTCTGCAAATAATCCTGAGGGGCTCCAGGCTCCATAGATGGTAAAGGGGTTATCCGAGAACGGCAATAAATTAGGGCTGGGCTGGGGCCAGCTTTAAAAAAAATAAAGTTGTACTCACCTTCTCCATGGCTCCCGATGTCCCACCCCGCAGTCCATCTGATGTGTTCCCCTCTTATTTTAGTAGGGCACGGAAAATGCGCTCTGGGAGCTTCCGAACGCCCACTCCCATATCCCAGCGCCTACAATGCAGAGAGATAGGGAAGGATGGGAGTAGTCGCCAACTCTGCCTGCCATAAGCTCCCCGAGCCCAGCTTCAGTGTCCCTGTAAACCAGGGGTCTCAAACTCGCGGCCCGCGGGCCAACTGCGGCCCGCGGGACAATATTTTGCGGCCCCCACCTGGTCGCGCTGCATGGAGAGGGCTCACGGGCTGAGCCCTCTCCATAGCCGGTAAGTCTTTTCTGCATATTGCAGCAAAGGCTTACCGGTAACACCCGCGATCGGTGCTAGCACCGATCGCGGGTGCTTTCACAGCGATGGCTGCCGACAAAGCTGCCGGCAGCCTCAAAAAGATAGCGGCGCATGGGCGCCGCCATCTTACCTGGGATCGCCGCTCCCCGTGACGTCATCGGGGGGCGGAGATCCGTCTCCATGGTAGCCTCAGGTCTTCGAAGACCCGAGGCTATTTCGTTTTAACCCCTTCATTACAATGTGCTGATAGCACATTGTAATGAATGAGGAGGAAAATCTCCATATACTGCCATACTGTAGTATGGCAGTATATGATAGGATCGATCAGACAACCTAGGGTTAAAGTACCCTAGGGAGTCTGAAAAATAGTATAAATAAAAATAAAAAAAAGTTTAAAAAAAAAAAATAATAATAAAAAAACCTAAAATTTCAAATCACCCCCCTTTCCCTAGAACTGACATAAATATAAATAAACAGTAAAAATCATAAACATATCAGGTATCGACGCGTCCGAAAATGCCCGATCTATCAAAATATGATGACGGTTTTTCAGTGCGTTTAACCCCGTTACGGAAAATAGCGCCCAAATTCGAAAATGGCACTTTTTTGCCATTTTGAAAAATATAAAAAAATCTATAAAAAGTGATCAAAAGGTTGTACAGTCCTAAAAATGATATCATTGAACATATTATCAAATTTCGCAAAAAATGACAGCACCCACAGCTCCGTACACCAAAGTATGAAAAAGTTATTAGCGCCAGAATTTGGCAAAATAAAAAAAATATTTTTGTACAGTAGGTTTTAATTTTTGTAAATGTATGAAAACATTATAAAACCTATACAAATTTGGTATCCCCTTAATCGTACCGACCCAAAAAATAAAGTAGACATGTCATTTGGGGCGCTCAGTGAAAGACGTAATATCCAAGCCCACAAGAAAATGGCGCAAATGCATTTTCATTGCATTTGGAATTTTTTTTCCCGCTTCCGAGTACATGGCATGGAATATTTAATACCATCACTATGAAGTGCAATTTGTTACGCAGAAAACAATCCATCACACAGCTCTTTACGTGTAAAAATAAAAAAGTTATAGTTTTTTTGAAGGTGGGGAGTGAAAAATGGACATGAAAAAACAGGAAAGGGCCCGTAACCGGTTAATCCCCTTCCCTCCGGTACTTGAAGAAGATGAAGTCGCCGCTCTGAACGCACTTGGTGCAGGTCAGAGCGGCGACTTCATCTTCTTCGATGGGAGGGACACGGGGAGGCAAGTACCGGGTGGGGGGGGGGTGGGGGGGAATGGAGTGTCCCTGACTGGGCTCAGTGCGGTAGGAGCTTGGGACCCCTCGGTACACAGGACGCGTTCATAGAGAAAACACGTCTCCCAGCTTGGGGCTTTCCTTGCACTGGGAGACGCCGTGACATTTGAATCTGAATAATGATATTTTGTAAGCGCATTTTGTGTGGAAAACTTGATGCGGCCCAGCCTTACCCAGAATCTACCTCCAACGGCCCCCAGGTAAATTGAGTTTGAGACCCCTGCTGTAAACAAACAAGGGCACGGATCAGGTGGACGGCGGCGTGGGACACAGGGAGCGACAGAGGTGGAGAGCACACGTTTATTTTACTTTTTTTTTTTAAAAACACGCCTCAGCCCGACCCAAATTTATTGCTTCTCTTGGATAAACCTTTAATCCCTTCCGCCAAGGCCCTTTATCATTTTTGCGTTTCCAGTTTTCACTCCCCACCTTCAAAAATCTATAACTTTTTAAATTTTCTATGTAAAGAGCTGTGTTACCGCTTATTTTCTGGTAACAAATTGGACTTCATAGTGACGATATTTAATTTTCCATGCCATGTACAGTACTAGTACTGGGAAAGTGGTAATAAATTCCAAATGCAGTGAAATTGGTGAAAAAACGCATTTGCGCCGTATTCTTGTGGGCTTAGATTTTACGGCTTTCACTGTGCGCCCCAAGTGACAGGTCTACTCCATTCATTGGGTCGCTGCTATCAATGGGATACCACATTTATAATATTTTTTATATTAAAAGTTTTATAATGTTTTCATACACTTACAAAAATTCAAACCAGCTGCACAAAAAATATATATTTTTCCATCATCTGGAACATCTGCTGACGATCATTTTTATTGAATGGAGGCTGTTGTGTGATATGTGGGAAGTGGGTGGCAGCATCATCGGGGCCCTGATCCAACGTTTGCATCGTGGCCCCCTGCGGTCTTGTTACGCCATTGACAGCTGCTATGGGGCCCACAGTCTCAGTGGGCCCCAGTATCTTGGCTATTTCATGTGAATATGCTTTATGTGTGTATTTGTGATATGTGTATGCTCTAAATGTATATGTGATTAGTATATGCTGTATGTCTGTATAAATGGTGTGTATAAACAGTGGGGCAGATTTATTTACCCGGTTCATTCGCGATCCTGCAGTGCTTTCTCTGCGGTGGATTCGAGTCTTCCAGCGATTCACTAAGGTAGTTCCTCCGATGTCCACCAGGTGGCGCTGCTGCGCTGAAGTTCATCGGAATGCACTGATCTTCACCAAGGCGGGCCGAGTGCAGGTAAGCGCGTGTCCAGCGACACTTTTTTTTTTTTAATGCAGTGGTTTTTCCGAATCCGTCGGGTTTTTGTACGGCCACGCCCCCCAATTTCTGTCGCGTGCATGCGGGCGCCGATGCGCCACAATCCGATCGCGTGCGCCGAAATCCCGGGGCAATTCAGGGAAAATCGGTGCAAAATGGAAATATTCGGTTAACCCGTCGCAAAAACTCGAATCGACCCCTTAGTAAATGACCCCCTGTATGTATAATTTTTAAGGGGTAAGTGGGGCCCCATTCAGAAGTTCACTATGGGGCCCTGCCTCTCTGAGTTACGCCACTTGCTGCCTCCCAAGATTCTATAAAGGTGAACAGAGCTCAGATCGTACATATGAATAAGTTTATTTATTTGCCCATGGTTCTTGTGATGGATCCTGTTCCAACATTTGGACCCTCCTGCGTATCTAAGGAGGATAAAGGGCCTGTAACTTGCAGAATCCGCAGGCAAATTTGTGTGGCCATTATGCATCAAAATTCTTCTGGGGTGCGTGTAGCTTTAAAAAGTTAAGTTTTTTTTTTTTTAAATAGTAATAAACTTAGTTGTTAATAATTTTTTTTAGTAAAACTCCCTTCACAGAGTCCTTTTCCAACTTTGTTCTGCTCAATCTTCTTCTCCTCACTCATAATTCTCGCCCTTAATTCTGTCTGATCTCGCCTCTCTCAGCGTGTCGCCAGCTCCTGATGCCTCCTATAATTACAATGAGGCCGCGTGTACTGTCTGCACAATGGTCGTAGGTGCCACAGGCGGAGAGCGCCATACTGTGATTTGTACCCACTGCTGGGACTGTCAGCCACAACATCCCATGGTAGCTGTCCTTGAACTATAATTGACAGCTACGCCCGGCATGGTAATCCGAACTGACAAAGACTCTTCTTCTGGGCCCCAACCTCGTTTCAGGCACCACACTCTGCTTTCATCCAGCGCTGTCTTCGTGTTACATATAACTTCTTCCAGCCCTTTTTATTTCTTCATTTACTGCCAGAAAGTCATCACTGTCTCGGCATGAAGCTCACTATTTTTCCGCTCTTTGCATGTGAAATTTACATTTTCGTTTTCTAAGGTCAGGGATTGTTGTCCACATTAATGGAGACCTGTGGATACAATTGTATTAGTAACTCTAGGGTAGGAAGGTTTTCTGGAGAGGCATTTCGTTCAGACCTGAAGAGTCAAATTTGTTCAAAGGCTGTTCTTGGTACTGCATCTGAATCCCATTCACTTAGAAGGGGGCTGAGCTGTTATGGACATGATACCAGTGGACTCCAAAGCAGAGTAACATGACCCCTTCAACTTTTTGATGCAAGAGTGTACTAGGTGTTAGGCCCTCACCAATCTGATATTAGGGTTGGGAAGTAACAGCTCTCCTTACGGAGACTTTGCCAATTGAATGTGTCTTGATAACATTTGGAGACTTGCGCCCATTGACAAGGAAAACATTACATCTTGTAAGTACCTTATAGGGCAGGATGTCTGGAAGAGAGGCCTCAAAGGGTTTCAAAGAAGTCTCAAAGGAATTCCAGAAAATCGCTTTGAGGTTGTGGGAAGGAAAGGCTAAATGAACTTACCCTGCTCCATCTCCTGGTTCCTGCTTTCCTGGAACTTCCGATCTTCAGTACCTGCTCACTGCCAAAGTTCCATTGGGTCAAAGGAGCTGCTTTAGCCTCGGACATAGAAGAATTAACACTGGAAATGATGTCCACCAGAACTTCTTGCTGGACACCGACACTGAATACGGAAGTTCCGCAGCAATATGGGACACTCTTTTTGCTTCCCCTGGCCCAGAATTCCTGGAAAATCCCATTAAATGCAGTTAATGGTCAAATCAGAAGTCAGAGCAGTAAGTATAGATTTTAATAAAAAATTTTTGTACACAGTATTTTAGCATATTTAAAGGGGTATTTCCACTAAGACAAGTTTCTTAAATGTACTCAGGATAACAAAATAACGCATTCTCTAATTCACTGTTATTAACAAAAATGCAGCATTTCACAGATATAAGTTAAACTGTTCTCTATCAGTCCTGATGATAACAATTTCAGTTGCCCCTGGACACGACCCTGTAACTTCTGACTTAGGGTCGGGCTGCCATCTTGGATTTCTGTGAGACGGCCGCGGTGCTTAGTTTCGGTCTCTCTGCTCCCTGCACTCTAGCCCCCTGCAGTCCAGGACGGAGCTCACACTGACATAGACACTGACATCCTGCTGACAGCAGCATGAGGAGAACTACAAGCTACAGACAGATAAGTTCTTTATGGGAGGCGGAAGGCATAGCCGATGTAGTGTGTTGTGGAATAGCAGTGATGTAGCAGAGCTGACTGTCATTATGTGTAATAGCATCTTGTGGATCTCATCATCTCTGATCCGTCTCATCTCTCTTTCTATGGGGCACATTTACTTACCTGGTCCAGTCGCGATCCAGCAGCACGTTTTCCGACGAGGATTCGGGTCTGCCGGGATTCACTAAGGTGCGTGCGCCCGATATCCACCAGGTGTTGCTGCTGCGCCAAGGTCTGCCAGAGTTTAACTCTGCATGTGAGTGT
The DNA here is from genome assembly GCF_040894005.1 of Engystomops pustulosus. Taxonomy (NCBI): domain Eukaryota; kingdom Metazoa; phylum Chordata; class Amphibia; order Anura; family Leptodactylidae; genus Engystomops; species Engystomops pustulosus. Next base: position 155,326,817 of record NC_092416.1, on the reverse strand, counting down.
TGATCCTGCGACACAAAGTCGGGTGGTCCAACGGCCACGCCCCCAGATTTCTGTCGTGTGAAAGCCAGCGCCAATGAGACACAATCCGATCGCGTGCGCTAAAATCCCGGGCCAATTCAGGGCAAATCGAAAATAGTCGGGAAACCTGACAAAAGTGCGCAATTCTGACCCTTAGTAAGTGAGCCCCTATGTGTTAGATACTAGTACAATGGTTAGAAGCGAAATGAAAGTGTATATAAACCTTTACCCTGATAATCTAACCACATTGTCATCTCACAGAACTAGATGGATGAAGTGTCTGCTTAGAGAGTCCCCGCCCCCACACTCTGGAATCTTAGGCCCCTTTCACACTTGCGTTTATCACGCGCGTTTTCTGCGCATGCTTTTGACGCGCAGAACTTGCATTGCACTCTGACCTATTGTAACCAATGGGTCTTTTCAGACTTGCATTTTTTTTCACGCACACACTCACGTTTTTTTTAACGCGCGTTTAAATCTCGCCATGCTCTACTTTTGCAAGTCATGCGCGTGAAAAATGCACCATACAAGTCTATGGAGATGCATCAAAAATGCATTGCACTCTGAGAGGCCCCTTCCACACTTGCGTTGCAGATCACGTCAGAGTCTGATCAGGGTGCGATCAGGATTTGGTCAGTGAAAAACGCACATTTTGAATCAGGGTGCAATCAGTTTTAAGTCAGAGTTTCTTCAGTGTCTCAGTTTTTCACGCGAGTTTTCAATGCAATTTCAATGCGTTTTTCACGCGCAGAAAATGCACGTGTAATGGACTAAGGACTGAGCTCTATCTTTTCTATCGCAATTGATGCGTAAAAAAAGCATTGCACTTGCAAGTGTCTCAGAGCGCAATGTGTTTTTGATGCATCTCCATAGACTTGTATGGTGCGGTTTTCACGCGCGTGACTTGCAAAAGTAGAGCATGCTGAGATTTAAACGGGCGTTAAAAAAAACGCGCGTGTGTGCGTGAAAAAAAATGCAAGTCTGAAAAACCCATTGGTTACAATAGGTCAGAGTGAAAAGCAAGTTCTGCGCGTCAAAAGCACGCGCAGAAAACACGCGTGAAAAACGCAAGTGTGAAAGGGGCATAAAACTGAGTAAAATTGTGAAGTAAAGGGTTGAAAATGATCTTTATTGTGTTAACATCACTAGGGGTTTGAGATTTGAGACTTTTTTTTTCACGGGAAAAGCCCTTTAAGAGATTATGTTGAATGCAAGAACTTGCTGTCAAAGAAAACTATTAACGGAAAAAAAGTGTGAACAGAGCCTAAACCTAAAGCATTTTGAGAAAAGTTTTCATCTACCCTTCTCCCACATTCCTCGGATACGCAGTTTACAGTCGATTACTCTCACAATTCCTCCTAAACAATCAATATCAGCCAGAGGTTCTATTTCAAGAGCGAGGCGTTAATCCAGGGGGATTGTATTTTCAGATTGCTCAGTTTAGTCTGAATCTCACTTATCATTAACCATTTATGTTTTGTTCACGACGGCGGCCACTTCATCACCTTCTCCACCCGCTTTTATCACCTTTTTCTTCAGGTCAAAAAACATCTTGTTCTCACATATTTTTTCCGCTTTCATTTAGCTCCTAAAACATTTTACAGTTCAGGAGAAGACGCCAGGGATAAAATCAATCCTTATATTCTAGATTAAAATAGCACATGATATAAATGGGGAGAGATGTTAACACTTTAGTGTCAGGCTTTGCTGTCGGGAGGATCATAATGTCCATGCATATTGAGACTCTCCACTCACGGAGGACATTTAATGGCCTGTCTAGACAGTCTATTACTTTTTCACAGGATTCGCCTACCTCGCCTTGCTTGCTTTCACATATCGCTTGCCTACCCAGCTTCTTATAACGATGTTTCATGACTGACGGCCTATTCAAACTTTTTGGGAGCATCAAGTGATCCACTGATAGAGTGCTAATAGCCAACAATGCTAGGGTTTTACAAAATTATGGGCACTTGCCCCCCAGATATATGTTTTGCCCCATATATTTTAGAGATAAAATATTTTAATAATCTTTTTCTTACATGGTGGCTTTGATACGATGGCTCAGCATTATGTATGGTATAAAGTTGCTAAATATAGTTTAAAGAGAACCTGCCAGATAAACTAACCCTAGCTATTATACAGCATTACAATTATCCCTATAATGTCTTCCTCACACAAAGTGCAAAGTTCCACTTTCTGTTCGTAAAAATGACCCACCATATATGTAAATACATGTTCTTCTAGTTCAGCCACACTTCCAGCTCCAAGATTTAGGCCATGCTTTCTCTTCAGTGTAGAGTGAACTCAGCTCTGCTACATCATTCACCCCTCTTTTGGAAATGAGAGAGAGCTGTATGTGTATCACTGACTCACTGAAGAGAGATCAGATCCTCTACTCACCCCTTCCATAGGAATTCTCTTTAGTAAGTCACATAGAGTCACACACAGTCAGTATCTCTCTCATTCCTGAGGTAGGGGAGATGAGCTGGAGGAACGGCTTAATAGTAAGGGCATGAATATGCTGGACTCAGCTTAAAGGAAAGACGAAGTTCGGACTTGCAAGGGGTCATTTGTGTAGATCAGGGGTCCCCTCAGGCCACATGCGGCCCGCAGACCGTTTCTATGCGGCGCCCTGTCGCATATGGCCTCCGGCAGTCGGGCAAGGGCCTCCGTCCGCCCGGACAGGAAGCTCCTGCCCGTCACTGTATAGTGCCCGATGCGGCCGTCCCAAAGCACCTATAGCAAAGTATAAAAAGCTTATTGTACAGGGGGTTTTAATTGTTGTAAATGTATGAAAACATTATAAAACCTATACACAGAAAACAAGCTCTCACAGAGCTCTTTACATGTAAAAATAAAAAATGTTATAGATTTTTGAAAGTGGGGAGTGAAAAATGGAAATGAAAAAACAAAAGGGCCCGGTCGTAAAGGGGTGAAAAGGTTAATGATCTCCTCTTAATGGAGAGATAAAGGGATAAGTCTGGCAGCCTGCATATCATAAATCTCAGTGCAGAGAGATCGGGGAGAAGGATACTTAGACATAAAGTCTTGTGAGAAGGGTCTGTGGGTCCCTGGGATTTATGGGGACCAACTAATAACACCCAGTTGTTTATTCATATGTACAGTATGTTTCTAGAAGGAGTAACAGGCTGTATAGAGAGAAAAGATGCTCCATGATATAGTAAAATACATAAGACTGTGCCATACATTATATAAATATAACGGAGCAATACGTCTGACGGAATTCACAATCATTATCTGTAGATGTTCTTCAAGGGACATTAAAGAAGATTATTTATCATCTAATATTTCTCAGGAATAAAAGATTTCCCTCAGTGATTCCTTATGACGCAGGGAAGTTACTTATCACTGCACACATCACATTTCCACTCAAACATTATCTCCAAGATTCATGGAGAAGATGAGCATTGCTGACAGCGTGGAGTATGAAAGTGGCCAGAATAAAACCAAAGGAATTAATGAGAACGAATCCTAGAACAGCCAAGTTAAAGATGTAGAGGAAGTCGGGGAGACAGAAATAGAGGAAGCTTCTGATGATGAATGTCTGTATATAAACTGCATCCGGAAACAAGTCCCTGTTGTGATCTGTATGATGCTCATTGTAGACAATGCTATGAAAACGGACAAGGAAAATGTAACACTATCAGGGAACCAAGGCTTCAACCTCAGGATTTTTCAAATTTCTTCCAGGTGATATGTTCTCCAAGTCAGTTCCACAAGTTCTGTATTGTTGGAGCGGATAAACTGCACATAGTTGTAGCAGCTGTGATCGTTTATCCACTCCAACAATAGCAAACTTGTGGAATTGACCTCTAAAACATATCACTTGGAAGAAATTTGAAAACTCTTGAGGTTAACACCTTGGTTTTTCTTTGAATACACAGACATTGGGACAGGTTTGTAATCCAAGAGATCCTCAGGGCAGTATTGTGCTTAAAAAAGTGATGTTGAAGTTCAGGAACAGGGTACAGGCTCTGCAACAAAGTTCAAATTCCGGGGTTCCGGATCAGGTTGGGGTTCAGGGTTACCAGACACAGTTTCAGGAGATGGGTTTCCGGACCCAGTTCAGACTGGGATTCAGGTTACTAGCTTAGGCTGGATACAGGCTCCAGGTCAGACGGGGTTTCAGGATATCAGCTAAAGTTGGATACAGGCTTCAGTTCAGGGCATGATACAGGGTTCCAAGTCTGGCTCTGGGCATGATACAGGGCTCCAAGATCCTGGCTCTGGGAAGACACAGGGTTAAGGTTCTTGCAGGACACAAGCTATCAGCTCTGGCAGGACAAAGGGTTCTGTCTTCAGTGGGATTCAAGACTCCGGCTCTAGCAAGATACAGGTTCCAGAGCTGGCAAGACCCAAGCTTCCAAAGCTGGATGACAAAAGGTGTCAAAAGCACAATAACCAGCCCTCAGTGAGCTGAGGATTAGCATTTTATCAAGTTCCTGGATGCTGTCCCCAGCAGCTGACTGGCAAGCCCCAGTATTACAAAACCCACAGAGAGAAGCACTGAGTTCCATAATGAACCATCCAGGATTCCAGGGATGGCAGGACACAGGGTTATGGCTCTGGCAGAATACAGGGTTCCAGAGTTGGCAGGACACAGGGTTCAGGCTCTGGCAGAATACAGGGTTCCAGAGTTGGCAGGACACAGGGTTCAGGCTCTGGCAGAATACAGGGTTCTGGCTCTAGCAGAATACAGGATTCCAGAGTTGGCAGGACACAGGGTTCTGGCTCTGGCAGAAAACAGGGTACTGGCTCTGGCAGGATACAGGGTACTGGCTCTGGCAGGATACAGGGTTCTGGCTTTAGCAAGATACAGGGTTCCAGAGCTGGAGTACAAAAGGTGTCAAAGGTACAATAACCAGGCTTCAGTGTTCTGGGGATTAGTTCTTTGTCAAGTTCCTGGATGCTGTCCCAGCAGCTGACTGGCTATCCCCCACATTACTCATCTGAACGAACCCTTAATGAAGCATCTACATTTCCACTCTTCATGGATTTAATAGTTGTCCCAAGAGGACATCCCTACTATATTTCCATTATCATGGGAATGGGCGTCATTGAGTTCCAGACCTGCATTTAATATAAAGTTGTACTCATGGGACATCCACATGATTTATATAAAACCAAGACCCCGATTATATTCAGAGGTCCTAGACGTATTTCATTTCTTAATAACATGCTATAGGAGAGGGAATTGATGGTGTCACCACTCTACTGAAAATCAATTTGCCATTGCTAGACATATTAATAGAAAGTGCAATGTCTTACATTACTTGCGGCTGTGACAGGCACATATAATATTCATTAATAGTTAACCTGTCCGAGACCTCAAGGACACAAATTTGTTCCTTAGTTCATAGAGAAGAAGAGTGGCTGTATATCAAACCCTGATTCCAGCCCACTGATGAGCTGTATTACATTGAGAGGCAAGTTCTGCTTCATTACAAGGTTGTCCATCTACAACAACTTATCACTATACACTGGAAAGAAGATAAACATGTAATTGCTGGATAACCTACCTATCATGAGAACTGGTTTGATTGAAGTGACAATGAAGTCCATGAGATCGATGAAGATAGCCAAGCACTAGTTATGGCTGTATCAATCAGTAGTATGTAATCATGACCAGAAAGTAGATACACATATTGTGTGTCTTTGTTTAATGGAACCATAAAATTAAATTTATATATATTTATATTTATATGACATAATTAATTGTTCTTTGGTGAATCTCACCTATGGCTCATATGTGGGGGAACCAATCTATGATGCCCATACATTCCCTAAAAGAATGACCATCTTCTTCCACCAGACACAGGCTTCTCTCTGCTACTAGTGTTGCTACTAGTGGGTTCATAAATATGTATGGGCGGCACGGTGGCTGAGTGAATAGCACTTCTGCCTTGCAGCACTGGGGTCCTGGGTTCGAATCCCACCCAGGTCAACATCTGCAAAGATGTGTTTGCGTGGGTTTCCTCCGGGTACTCCGGTTTCCTCCCACACTCCAAAACATACTGTTAGGTTGTTTAGATTGTGAGCCCCATGGGGACAGGGACCAATTAGTCATGCTTGTGCAGCGCTGCGTAATCTGTGTGCGCTATATAAATAAAGAATTATTATTATTATTATTATGTCTTGCATGAGACAACCAATTACAAACCATCCAGAGTCACTAAGGCACCACCTCCATTTATATTCTTGGTTTTCTAGAGATCCATTGCAGTCTTAAATTATACAACCCTGGTCCATTTGCTCTGACCTCTACCCTTATACCATACATGGCTGAACTCCACAATGTTCCTACTTGTCCCTTAACTGCCATACATAGTTGTCGTGAACACCAGTGGGCTACTTAGACCATGCCTGGCCTTGGAGGACTTTAGTCATGAAATTAAATATGTAAAATTGTAAAAACTAAATATTTAGAGCTATTTTCATACTGTTCTCAAGTGTTCCATGCCAAAGTGCTGGATAACAGACACCAACAATACCACTGACTTATAATGTGGGTCTGATGAAGGTTCACCATAGCATGGTATCCACCATTATCACAAGAGGAACAGTACCACATCCTGTCATGGCTTGACATACTGATTTTTAACATTTCTAGGAGAAAAACAGCTAATATTTGACTTGTATAACAATAACTCTTACACAGTGAATTTTCTGTGTCTAAACTTTAATGATTCAGAACATTAGAATTATGGCCAGACAATTTGGGAAATAAATTGGATGTGTTTCCTAATTATCCAGATACAAATTTATTTCATGAGGGGTGTATATGGAGCCCATTGCAGTACCCAACATTTTTAAAGGATTGTTTGGAAAATTATGTTCTAACAAATTGAATGCGTTTCCTCGTGAGATAAGCCAACAATAATTAAATAAGGAGATTTCACCATCTTCAACATCTCTAATAGTTGTTACTGTACTGATGTGAGCGCAATTGAAATTGTTTCTGAAGTCCCCACCATCCAAGCAAATAGCCTATTAGGTGACAAACATAAAAGTAGCAGGTCTATTGTGTGGTTGGTGGTCCAAGGCTGTCTTCCGTAACCCAGAACTGTCCACACCTAAAAGCTTTATTACCAAAATGGGCAGTGACAGGTCCTCATAAATATGTGTGCTCCCATTTCTGTGACATCTGAATGATTCAAAACTCTCAACTATAATGTAATGTATAATCAATGCAAGGCCTGGATGCAAAAAGTTGGATTTGGTGGTAAAAAGTTTAGCAAAAAATCTAAAGAGCAATTTTGGATTTCTGAGATAGGAAGTAAAGTGCATGCAACTATGTGGCAGACTATTCAGTCAGTTTCCTAACTTCCATATTCACCAAACTACTTACCTTTTCAGTAATCCGAAAATTTGTAACAATTTTATCTGATATGGACACGGGGAACATAGTGGTAACCAATTTAAAAGACAGCAATAAATTATAGCAAAGCTTTCAGTTTTCCTGAACAATTTCAAATTTTATTTGAAAAAAATCTAAGCTCTGATTTGTTCCTAAGGGGAAAAAGTTTTCTCAAATAAATTTGATTTATGAAACCTGATGTGTTATAACTAATGAAGAGCCTGAGGGGGATTCAAAAACACATTTATCAAAACTAATAATGTAATAAGCCTTGTTGCCCATAGAATCAACCAGTTACTGCTTTCAAAAACTATGAATAAATGGAAGTTACTATGTGAATGTTGGCAATTAAAATTCAGAACATGGAGCCCTCACCCACCAAATAAGTCAGAACCCTCCCCCCCCTCCCCCCAGAGACACAGAAATGGCCCACTGTGTGGTATATTTTCTACAAACCCTGCTCCATCACTTTCTAGACTATTGGTAACTATGTAATTAATTACTATGGACCAACAAAACCCGATTGACACCTGGTGCCCAGCTTTGCTTGGAACACTTTTTCAAAACCCAAATCACGTGATTCTTATTTCACCAATTCAGCCTTTATTAACATAAATATCTGAAAGAAAAAGATTCCTATTGCTCACGAGTCGTCTTTCCACTTAATCCAGTTAGACCGGACATTCCAACTTCAGAAAAAAAGTGCATATATCTCCTCCTGGGAACCAATTCCCTGCCACTGTGGCTTAAGATAAGTCGTTTTCACATTTGGTCCAAATAATTGAATTTTTCCGATTTTCAACATTTTATTAATATTATTTTCTTGTGTAAAAAAAAAAAATATATAGTCACATTGGTCATGTTCGGAAATGGAAATTATGTCCCTCGTGGGTTGGCACTGGCTGCACCACACTATCTGGCACCGGTTTGATATCTATTACAAGTAGTTTCTTAATATTGCCGTAAGAGCATACCCTTCTTAAATCATCCTCTTGTGTAAGCTTGACGCCCTATCCCCAAGTGGGGCATTTTTGCTGTCCTATCTTATCTTCATTGTGCTTTACTTTGAAAAATGTAGTCAACCTTTAATCGAAATCCATTAGAGGGCATGGAAATCATTACGTGGCTCCAAGGCGTAGAACACGGGTTGTTGTGTGAGAGTGTATTATGCTCACTATTGCTTTATGCTGCAGCATAAAACTCCGGGCAGAGTATCCAGTCTGTATACTCAGTTATGCCTCAGTATAGTAGGACCTCTTCATGCAGCAGTCAGTATGATCAGTAGTTGGAAGATTAATGAAGACAATTATTGGCTTTGATGAGCACCCCATCACTTCACGAGCAGTCCTTACATAGGGCAATTTGTCCATGGCGATAGTCTCTACACGGACACAGCCTGCGGAACTTTGTGCTTTGTCCTGAACAACTGAAGAGGAGCGGTTCTCTCTGCAGGTAGCATTCCCTGACCGAGGGTGACACGGCTGGGTACAAGTGGCTCATGACTGATTCCGTACTCTCACATTGGGCTCCAAGCCTTAAGGAGAAAAAGATGGCACAATGAGATCAAACATATATGTATATTATATGTTAAAAAAAATATCAATACAGGCAGTCCCCAGGTTACATACAAGATAGGGTCTGTAGGTTTGTTCTTAAGTTGAATTTGTATGTAAGTCGGAACTGTATATTTTATCATTGTAATCCCAGCCAGAACTTTTTTGGTCTCTGTGACAATTAAATTTTAAAAAAGTTGGGTTGTCATAAGAATCAATATTAACACTAAAGCTTCATTACAGACACCTCTGATAACTGTTACAGCTGATTATTGTAGCCTAGGACTAAAGCACAATAAATTACCAATATCCAGAGGTCCGTATGTAACTAGGGGTCGTATGTAAGTCGAGTGTTCTTAAGTAGGGGACCACCTGTAAATGGGGACCTGTCATTTACACCAACCCACATGTACTAGACATATTTTGAAAATTGCTAAAATACAACAGTACAACTATATATTGTTCCTCCCCATGTCTGTAAAGTTCCACAGTATGTTCGTAAAGTTGACTCACTGGGGGTCATTTACTAAAGGGCCCGATTCGCGCTTTCACGACGAGTTACCCGAATATTTCCGATTTGCGCCTATTTTCCCTGAATTGCCCCGGGATTTTGTCGCACGCGATCGGATTGTGTCGCATCGGCGCCAGCATGCACGTGATGGAAATCGGGGGGCGTGGCCGAACGAAAACCCGACGAATTCGGAAAAAACGCTGCATTTTAAAAAAAAAAGTGTCGCTGCACTCGCGCTTACCTTCACCAGGAATAGGCTCGTGCATTCCGGCGGGCCTCAGCGGACTTCAGCGCAGCAGTGACACCTGGTGGACGTCAGAGGAACTACCTTAGTGAATCCTGTCCGGACCCGAATCCACCGCAGAGAAAGTGCCGCTGGATTGCGAAGCGACTGGGTAAGTAAATCTGCCCCACTATCTTCGATATTCATTTTTTGTAGCTCAGCTCCAAATACCTGATTAGCAAAGGGGCTTGCTTTCTCTTCAGCAACGTGTTACCTGCCTCGGCTAAATCAGTTACCTGTCTCTCTCAGGAATAAGAGAGGTGCTGGCTGTGCGTGACTCACTGTATAAAAATCAGCTCCCTCATTCACCCCTCCCTCAAGAACTCTCTTCAGTGAGTCACACAGCCAGCATCTCTCTCATTCCTTAGGGAGGGGGAAATGAGCTGGAGGAGCGTCTGATCAGAAAAGACATGAATATGTTGGACTCATCACAAAGGAAAGACCATGATCTGACTCACATGCGGTCATTCGCATAAATGGGGAGAAACTATAGGGATAGTTGTACTGTTGTATAATAGCAGTTTTTAAAGATATGTTCAGTTAATGTGGGTTAGTTTAACTGACAGGTTCCCTTTAAGGACTTCCTCCAACTAGATTCATACAAATCCACACATTTTGTCAGGACTTGTCAACTTTTTTACAGTTTTGTATGGTGGCCTAATGAGGTTCTTAAGACCATGATTTTCCAGGATTGGGAATATTTCCAATTTGTCATGCCTATTCCTTTGTTTCCCTTGAAAATAAACCACTGGATCTGGTGACCAACATTATTTTAAAGAGGACCTTTCTCCACCTTTATTATCTCAGTGATATCAGTGAAGCTCCACTGACATCAAAGCAGTTGGAAGTGTCTCTATCACAGTTTCCGACCAAGCAGTGGCATTAGGTTGAGCACTCAATATACTACTTTGGGTCGGGCATTGGAGGTTTAATCGTTGTCAGATCCCCTAGTCATCAATTAATACATATATTATTTGTATTAGAACCCCCTTTAAATAATGACCATTGCCAATAGTAACCAGAAAAATTTCAAATTGAAGTCTTCAAAGGACTTTTTCAAAAATGAACATCCATTTGGTTGCTAGGGACAAATTCTAAAAAAAAAATCTAGGGCTTTCTGTTATGTCCATGAATTCTGACAAATACACTTTTTACTGCTCATTATTCTCTTTTAACTCCTTCCGTCGATCCAATTCTGATACCTTGACGTTGACTGAAGGACCCCGGTCATTAGCTGCCTCAACCACCAAGAAGCACAACCCCTTTGATGGTGTTCATTCCCTATGGATTGCTTTCAGGATTGAACAAAAATGAAGCGATTTTGTACAACCATGTCCAAGTAAGCTTCAAAACAGCCCAAAATAACATGTCTTCAAATAAGACAAGAGAACGTGTGTCAGATCAGTAGAACCTACATCTTCGAGTCAAACAGAGATCTGTCTGTAGTGCCAGCATCTTTGAGGTTTAGATGCAGCTTAGTTTAACACTGATCTACCATACTGTTCCATCTCATCTATACAAACAAGGTAACCTATGAGAAACTAGTAGTTTATACATTTTACCAACTTTCTTCTTGAAGGCTTTGGAAAATAGCATCTTTCAGAACATAACATTTTAGTTATACTACTACTGGGCATCCTGAAGAAGGGATATATATAATATAGATATGGAATTCTCCTATGATGGAATTTAAAGTAGGGACCTATTTACCATTTTGGGCGCTCAAGGCATAGTCTTATCTAGGGTTCATGCTAACGCTAAACTCTGCCACCAGGTATGACATAGTATTCACCTTCTCCTAGTCTACCTTCTTCTCTCCTGAAAAAACTAGACCAAGAAAAGGAGGTAGAGAGTGGCATGTAGTACGGCCAGGGAGGATGTGACTCTTCATCCCATCCCTGTATCCCTGAACTGGCTGTAATTTTAACGGTACAGTGAACTTGTATCCCACCACCGTATGAGGTCCTTCTGACCTCGCGGGTCCCACAGGTCAAGTGAAATATGAACCATGTTTGTGTTTTTATTGTCCAAATGTCAGGTAAAAATCTCACCAATAAATGATCTTTCTATGGAAAAATGTTCTACAAAAAGATCATGTATCCTTCATCTGGTTTATAGCCTGGAGATGCTACTATTTTGGAATCTATATTTATTTTTCAATGTCCTGTTGTTACTGAAAAATACACAAAGTAATGATTACACAGATTTCCAGGGCCAATTAACACTGTCTGCAGATGTGTATGGTCAAAACTGCTGGTGGACTCTTCTTAAAGGACATCTACTGGTGGTAGAGTGTCCTAAATAGGCTGCTCGTTATGTCTAGGGGATGGGGGGACTGTATTTTTCATGTATTTCAGTATTTATCGCCGAAAATATAACTTTGTTGAATTGTCAGAGGCGCTCAGTGAGACAGCACCCGAGTGCCTCTTGGCTTCATCGGACTTTAATATATTCACGCCCCTCGCTCCAAACCTTCATATGTTGCCGGCCGGGGAACTGGGATCTGGCGGGTGACGTCAGATGGCCGGGGTGTGAAGAGAGTAGGGCATTTGCTGCCTTCTGGTTCCCCAGACGCTAGAAGGAGGAGGCTTGCAGCGGGGGGCGTGAATATAATAAAGTCCGGGGAAGCCGAGAGGCGCTCGGGTGCCGCCCGCCTGAGTGCCTCTGGCACTTTCACATAATTATTATTTCTTCAATAAAAATACTGATATATATGTAAAACACTGTCCCCCCATATATCCCTAAATATGAGAACTCTAATCTAGTTCACCATAACTTCAAAAAAACATCTCCTGGTCTTCTTTAGTTGTCCACATTGTAGTATATAATTATGACATACAATATAATGAATTTCTAGAAGTATCAGATAGTATCTGAGTACATAATGGAAAAAGACATAGGTCCATTGAGTCCAAAACCTATAAATCCAGACCTGTCTAGAAGTTGTATAAAGTAGATGCTCCCAAACAATCAGAGAATCCCCCAGACACCTCAGTCTTGGCTAATAGTGAAGACATTAAATTGGACTAGATTATACTTACTGCTCTAGAACCCGTTGACTGTTGATGATGCTGAAGAACGTGGGCTCACACACCAAATTGCGGTCCCAGCATGCACTGGTGCAGGATTCACCTTCTGCAGACAGCCAAACCTTCATCGACGTGACAGGGGGCCACATGGATGGAGGAGGTTCACTAGATGACCACACCAGGTGTGTACGATTGATGAGGACCAAGGAAGATGGAAGATGAACCTGGGATGTATTAACGGGAACGGGCAAAGGAGGGGAGCAAAACTCCTGGAAGGGATTTCATATTGAATGTAATGTCAAGAGAATGTGGCAAAGATTGGGAAAAGAAGATAGATGGATAAAATGATCGATGAGGTAATGATCGGAAGGGAAGAGAAGAGAGAAGAGGAATTTAAGGCAGGTTCTCCTCCATTACGCAGGATAGGCAGTATCTATAATGAACATTTCTAGCAAATTGGTGTATGCTAATGTCAGCGCTCTGGAGACGGCCATCAAGCTGTCGACATCGCATTGATTTAACAATTTAGTAGTGTAGTATGGAGCAGAGGGGCACGACCCGAGAGGAATACATTTTCCAAGTATTCAATAAGAAGCTTTACAGATTGGTGTGGGTATCTATCTTACCTGGTGCTGGATATAGGCATGGAGTCTCTGCAGCATCCCTTCACTGGTGAACTCATAGGGAAGGTAGGGTTCAATCTATAAAATGGGAGATGAACAGATTAGTGATGGGTTATGCCTGAGATATCACTTGCTATCAGATATAAAGAGATTCAGTACATCCCTTAATAGCAGACATGTGAGGTCATGGAACATGAGTCCTGACAACGTTGTGTACATGTTTCTACAGCGGAAGACATATATACCAGATATACTAATGGACACTGTCTACATGGTGACATAACTACAGCAACAAGAGCCAAGCCCCTGTACGCCAGGGGTAATAAACAAGGAATATTAGGGTTCTGCTTCCATGACTGCAGCTTTTTCTCTCCTCATCACATTGTCTAATGAGTTCCCTTGGGCCTCGTCCCTGAGCTCAGTGATATACTATTATTCTTCTGCACAGAACTTTCCAGATAATGAGACCTCTCTTTCGGCTTCTCAGGAATATTGGCTGTTAAACCACCCGCGACTGACACCTCTACGGCTCAATGACCTCAAATTGAAGCATTAGCCAGACCTCAAACCCCTACATGGCAGAGACTCTCCCCATCCGGCCCCTCTGTTCTCCCTCCAGCCAGCTACATGTCTATTTTATGCATAAAAAATATATATCTCAACCTATATCTCATCTCATTCTATCTATCTATCTATCTATCTATCTATCTATCTATCTATCTATCTATCCCATGTATATCATATATATCTAGCTACACATCTATCTTTTCAGTAAGAGTAAGCCTCACTATCTATGACCTCATTATACAGACCTCAAACCCCTTAATGACTAAGCATCTCCATGCCCCATGTCCTCCTTCCTGACCGACACATATTAACCTATCACATCTATTTTTTGACAATATAATAAAAATACAGTAAAATCTGTCTGTCTATATCTATAATATATCCATCTATCTATCTTCAAGTCGTTGCTGTACACGGAAATGATGAAAAATCCTTCACCTGCTCTGCAGTGCTGCCGCTTTTCAACAATTTATCTGATATATCTCTCTAGTATTCACCATTCAGAAGGCCCAAAGTTTCACCCCCAAGACTTGGACAGGTAAGAGACAGATATTTGGTATCTAATCCTGACAAATTCAGTTTGTAATGAGGAACTCCCCCCCCAGGTTATGTTTATAAATCTATGGTATCTATCTCAATATCAAATTTTATATATATATATATATATATATATATATATATATATATATATATATATATTCATGGCCTTAACATTTTGTATTGCTAAAATGTGTAAGATTCTCTGTGTCTGTCTAGATCTATCTACTTTTTTGTGTTTCCATCTCTTTTCATGTTCATTTAACTTTTTCAAAAGATGTAGTGTCCACATTATCTACAATGAATTATGAAAAAGTTTCGAAATGTATCATATTACAGTCCTATGTGTAATATTCGTTTATCAACAATGCTTCACATGACGGCCACTTGTTTTTATTCTAGATTTTTAAAGATGCGTATCCTGCCACAAGCATATTGGGGTGGATTTATCCAGCGCCAGTGCTTGGTGTCCCCTTCTCAAGGTGTATATATCAAGAGACTCTGTCCTCCTATTATAGCACACACGCATCCGTGCGATAATTCTAGGCCAGGCCCTGCCTAGTAGAGTTACAATATAGCCTGAGGTGCTTCCTTGCACTGTCTATAGCTACTGTACATGGGGGATCAGATGCCCAGCGCCAGATCACTCCATGGCCCGGCATAGCCCTCTCTATGCCCCGATATGTCCACTGGATGTGGAGGTGGCTTAAGGTAGGAAAAAGTCAGAATTCATTAGATTATCCACAATGTATCATCATCCAATCATGTTAATTTTTAGTTTATCAACAAAAAATCATCTTCAAATCATGTTAATTTTTGGATTACTGAAAACCATCTTTTTCCAATTATGTGCTTCCTTAGAATATAAAGAAAGCCTCATCTTCCAATCATGTTAGTTTTCAGATTCTCAACCAAAAAAAGCAACTTCCAATCATGTTCATTTTTCGATTATCAACAAAAATCATCTTCCAATCATCAAAAAGCTAAATTTTTCTTTTCATTTTTAGATTCTCAAACCAAAATTATCTTACAATCACGTTCATTCTTAGATTATCAACAAATCATCCTCTTATCGTCTTCATTTTTAGAATATCAACAAAAATTAATCTTCTAATTATGTTCATTCTTGAATTATCAACAAATAATCATCTTCCAATCGTGTTCGTTTTCTGATTCCCAAAAAAACCCATCATTTTGTATCATGCTCATTCTTATATTATAAACACATTTTATCTTCCAATCATTTTCATTCTTCGATAATACAGACTCCTCTTCCAATCATGTTCATTTTTAGTTTATTAACAATATATCTTCTTCCAATAGTGTTCATCTTCCAATGGAAGCTCCATCTTCCAATCATGTTCATTTCTGGATTATCAACAAAAAGCATCTTCCAATCATGTTCATTTTTTGATAATCAACAAATATAATCCTCTAATCATGTTCATTTTTAGATTCTCAACAAATCTTTATCTTCCAATCATGTTCATTCTTAGATTATGAGCAAAGAATCATCCTCTGAGTATGTTCATTTTTAGATTATCAACAAATCATCATCTTCCAAGCACGTTCATTTGCAGATTCTCAACAAAAATCAACAAATAAAATCTGCCACTAGATTTTCTTAGATTATCAACAAAAAGTAATTAGCCAATCATGTTCATTTTCATATTCTCAATAAAAAACATCTTCCAGTTTTCCAGCCATGTTAATTACAAGATTATCCACAACACATCATCTTCTAGTCTTGTTCATTTTTAGATTCTCAACAAAAATCAACTTCAAATCGTGATAATTTTTTAATTATCAACAAAGCTTCATATTATATTCATGTTATTTTCTAGATTATTAGTAATGTATACAATTTATGTACTAACTATGGGGTCGGTGAATGGAGAGATGTTGTCTAGTTCTCTTTTACCAGTCCATATTGTTTTCTACCAGTCCCTATAGGCCCCTCACATACCTTGCTCCTCATGATGGTCTTGATAGCTGCCTCAAACTCTCTTGTATCATTGTAGTCCACCGTCATGACATGAGGCCTCCCAATAGTCATCTCCATGTATGGGTGCTGGGATGAGACCTGCAGAATAACATGAAGACCCTCATCAATACAGCTTCACTGAGTTATTTGAACCACCTTATGACCAGTATTAGCCATTTATTAGCCATTTTTTTACATTTATTTAGTTCATTTGTAGGTTTCATTATTTTACACTAATGAAGTACTTTCCAAGACCTGAAACTTTTATTTTTTAAATTTTTCATTAAGGGTATTGTTTGATGGCTTTTAAGTTTCCATTAACACACTTTGCCAGCCCTGACATTATCCACAGTCCACATCTCAGTCGGTCCTTGTTGGAAAACCTCTGATGTTCCTGGGTTTATTGTCACTGAACAGAGGCTACGCCACGAGTTAACAACCTGGTGGTAGCAAGGGTGAAAAACGCAAGTGTGAAAGGGGCCTTACACTGTCAATGGGAACCATTGCTGCAGTTGTGAATTCCACCTATTACAAGGACACGGAGCCAACAGGATCTAGCACAATGGGGCACATTTACTTACCCGGTCCAGTCGCGATCCAGTGGCGGATTCTCCGGCGCTGATTCGGGTTCTGCCGGGATTCACTAAGGTCCATGCGCCGATATTCACCAGGTGTCGCTGCTGCGCCGAGGTCCGCCGGAGTTCACCTGCTTTTTTCTGGTGTATGTGAGTGCTGATCTTGCGACACAAATGGCTTTTTATATTCCACGGTTTTTCCGAATCCTTCGGGTTGGCCGGTGGCCACACCCCCCGATTTCTGTCGCGTGAAAGTCGTTGCGATTGCGCCAAAAATCGATCGCGTGCGCCACAATCCCGTGAAATACAGCGCAAAGCGGAAATATTCGGGAGAAACCCGACGGATTCGCGGCTGCGGACCCTTAGTAAATGTGCCCCAATGTCTCCAAACATCTGATGGCAGTGCAGACCTTTTAGGAGGTTATCCCTCAAGCGGGTCTAGGGTGGGATATATAATTTGATTTTCCTACTTCAGGCACAGTATTTGAGGGCATTGCATTTTTCCATAATTATGTCTCCAGGTTGTAAAATTGGCCACCTTTGAACCACTGCTAAGTGTTATGGCCATAGTGAGAAAGGATGAGCGTCTACATTTTTAGTCATGGGTTAACGGTAAGTTTCTTAATTCCCGACATTCCCTCTTGACAGCTCCAACGTCTTTGGTTTTTAATGTTTCCCAATTGAGTGATTCCAATATTGGAGATAAAATGAATCTACATTTGTTTGAATCTTCTTCATTCCCTGACAGTCATGGACTGACACCTCCGTTCATCAAAACTCAGTGGGAAATCTCGTCTAATTAATGGAGGTAATTACATTTTTGTCAGGTGGCTATGATGAATTCCCAGGGCCTGCAGTGGAAAACATAATATTCTATGTGTGGTTAAATCAACATCATATCTTTTACCATAGGCCATGATAAAATGTAAATTGCCCTTTCAGATCAGATGGAACCACTGGTCAATATAAACCATGACCGATAAGAGGTGAATGTCGGTGACACCTACCTCTCTGGAGGTTGGTTTTCCACGGAAGAACTCATGGTTCAAGGAACTGTGTGATGGATTGAAGCGAGGTTGGAGAAACACACAACCATTGGCAACTGCTTCCAAGGGGGCTGGACCTTCATAGGGGAAGCCAAAGCCTATAAACAGCTGAAACACAAGAATATATGAAAAAAGTTATCAATGAGGTATGAAAAAATCATAATAAAAAAGACACCTAACTGACCATTGACTGCGGTTGAGAATGGGGCCCATATTTAAGTCAGTAGTGTCATACTCATCCCACTTATTCTCAGTTCTCAGGGAATTACTGATCTCAACATTTACTGTTATCCTCAATTCATAGACCAGAAACTAAAGAGGAATGAGCCCCTCATCAGTACTCAGGAAGAAAAGTCTTATATAGGACATTTCACCAAATATTTTCAGATCTTTACTGTAATATGGGGATGTTTGCACCAGCCCAGGACCACCCATCTGACAGCAGAATGTCTAATTATTATATTGGGTACTGTAACTACCTTAAAACTATGTTAATTTGGCTTTCTAATGTCAGGTAGGTGGTCCTGGGCTAGAGAAAAAAATTCTTGCTCTGCCCAATTCATTGGATTATTAATGGATGCGAAGAGATGGAAATAATGGTGGCGGTGAAAGGTCCTCATTGGTGATGATGATGATGACAAAAGCCATAGATACATTCGATAATATACCAATTATTATCTTTGAAACCACTTTATAGCCTTTTACATATTGAAGAGTGGCCCCCCGACCCATACGGCCAAACAGAAGCTCTTATTATACAAGCGCAGTGGAGTACTGTGAAGAGTATGTTTAATATGGCGCAGCTCCAGCGTCCTCCATATTATTTTACTATTGCTTAATGGGGTAAACAAACGGCAGACATTTTTTCTGAGCCGGTAATAGCAGCTCCGGAATCTGTTATACAGACTGAACACTGTGAAGGGGTCTCTAGACTTGTTATAAAAAATAATTCTGTCTCCATGTATTAATCTGGAGAAGAGATAAACCATAGTCTTCATGTATTCAAGTCAGCGCACGACGGCAGCCAGCTGTTTCTATCGAGTAAATCTCCTGTGTACGTCCTCAGGAGTGTTATCCAGGAGATAGACAAAGTCATTTTTCTGTACCGCCAAATGGCAGCTGCAGAATTGAGCTTATCTATGTAGTCCGGGCTTTTGTATTCAGCCCCTCGTCCCCTGTTCTGATTTCAGTTTAAAGGGAATGTAGATATTTTTAATCCATTATTATCCTTATTGGTATAAAAAAGCCTAAAATAAAAATTGTGGCAACTGTGCAAATAGATATTAACAAAAACAGTGAAAAGTAAGCAAGGTGGAGCCTTCACCATCGAGAATAGGTGGTCCACCATCTCCCTTCCCATAACCAGACCGAGCAGATAGATACCCACATGTGTGCAGCCCCTCAGGTCTACATGGAAATAAATAATAGCCCACTTCTCGTTCTCGAGAATCAGGTCCCACCTACATGTCAAAGATACTCAGCCTGGCTAAGCTTTGACGTATCATCAGCCTAGTCAACTTTGGGGGGCAGTCCTTAAATAGCCAGGAAGAAAAGAATACGACTGCCCACCAGAGTAGACTAAACTGATGAGGCTTATGGGTGCACCTTTTGTTATCTTTCAGTGAATACACCATACTTACCGCCATATTACATTTTCTAATGTTGTCTCTATGGGATTTAGTATTAGGTTAGAACCTGGGCCCGCCAAAGCATTCTCTAATATTTTGGTGGGCAAGTCCAAACATCACATGATCAGGCATTTTTGGTACAGAAACTACTTCAAATGGCAATTGTGCTGTATAACTGCCCTGAACTTAAAGGGGTGTTCTTATTTCAGCAAATTAACGTACAATGAAAAGTTACACAATTTTCCTATGTACTTTCTGCATAAATTCTTCACTGTTTTGTAGATCTCTGCTTGCTGTCATTTTAAAGGAAGCTTCTATGTTTACTTCCAGTGGACAGAAATCTGGCCGTGGTCACACAGGTGCACAGCTCGTTATATCCCACAGCTCTGATTAACCTCGATGATACTAACGAGCCGTGCACCTGTGTGACCATGGTCAGATTTCTGTCCACTGGAAGTAAACATAGAAGCTTCCTTTAAAATGACAGCAAGCAGAGCTCTAGAGAACAGTGAAGAATTTATAAAGTATATTGGAAAATTGTATTACTTTTTATTATGGGAGTACCCTTTAACCATAGGACATGGCTTCTGTTGTCAGAGCTCACCATGACATAGTCTACCACTGTTCTTCAAAACCTTCTCTTAATCTAATCCACACCCAACTTTTCTTAACAACTCTTAGTTTTTCACATATGTGTTCTGCTTATGTTTTTGCAGTTCATTACTTACACTTCATGTAAGTTACGTGTGTGAAAAACGCACCATACAACTCTATGGAGACTCATCAAAAACCAATTGCACTTGCAAGTGTAATGCATTTTTCACTGATCAATTGCCATAGAAAAGACATAGGGGCAGATTTACTTACCCGGTCCATTCGCGATCCAGTGGCGCGTTACCTGCGGTGGATTCGGATCTTCCGGCGATTCACTAAGGTCGTGCACCCGATGTCCACCAGGTGTCGCTGCTGCGCTGAAGTCCGCCGGAGTTCACGATCCATTGCTGGGTGCAGGTAAGCGCGTGCAGTTAAGCGCCCCCCGAGTTTCGTCGCGTGCACGCCGGACTAGATGCGCCACAATCCGAATGCGTGCGCCAAAAACCAGGGGCAATTCAGGAAAAATCGGCGCAAATCGGAAATATTCGGGTAACACGTCGGGAAAACGCAAATCGGGCCCTTAGTAAATGACCCCCATAGACCTCAGTCATGAGTGAAAGAGTGAGAGTGAAGAGCAAGAGTGAAAAAACTCTTGCTTACTGTGCATGAAAAACGCATTGAAAACACCAAAAAGAGTGCATAAAAAAACTCTGACTGAAAACTGACTGAACTCTAATAAAAAATGTACATTTTTCACTGACCAAACCCTGATCGCACCCTGATCAGACTCTGACGTGATCTGCAACGCAAGTGCGAAAGGGGCCTAAGAAATCCTAAAATATTCCCTTCTCCGACCAAAAACAGCCCATCATAAAACTGAACAATGAGACAACTTGTAAACAAAATCCTTGTTCGCTCCATCAGCAAAAATTACCACAGCAAAATTGTGTTACCCCGCGCAAAATGTAAAACTGTACAAAAGTTTCTCCAATTCAAATTACATTTCCGTCCCAGTACAACAACATCTGACACAATATATAAAATCACATTAATGTGGAAAAAATAAGCCCAAAAAAAAAATAAAAATAGATTTTTCTGGTTTATTTGATGATATTTTATATATGTATAGCAGTTTGTGACTTATATTTTTTATTACTATGCGCTCTATGTAATGGATAGATATATCTATGGGAACTGACAGAAAACTCTTCTTAAAAGCAGTTATATTGAATAATCCACGGACTTTGCGGCAGGTCAGTCACCCTGAAAACACGGCTGAATGATTCCGGATATTACTTTACTCGGCTAGAAAGTGATGATGTCATGTAATAGCTTAAAAGAGTAGTTTCATCACAAATGACATATTACTAGACAGAGCCATCAGTGGAGGTCCAGCTACATTGACCTCTGCTTATTATAGGAGGCTGTGAGGAAAAAGTCACCAAGTGATGAAGTGGCTCCTGGCGTTCTGACCTCCGAATACTGGTTTTATAAGGAGTTCAATGGCATTATCTTAGAATATTTTCACACATTTTATTTGCAGGTTACAGATTTGGTTAATTTACAGAATATTCAGGATGTTTCTATCTTCCTGGACCTTGTTCAGCACCCTCTAAAGTTAGGATTAGAGATGAGACTCGAGCATTTTTCAAGGGGACCAAGGCTCTGCACAGGGAAGCTTGGCCAAACACCTGGGAACCTCAGAAAAGGATGGAAACACCACGGAAATGGACAGGAAACAGCAGGGGCAGCATGCATGGATGCCTCTGAGGCTGCTTAATCGCACCATTATGCCAAAACTATGGGCAACAGCATGGCCATGACAGAGTGACAGAATGAAGCTAGATAGCATGTAAAACATCCAATAATTGACCCTGACACTATAGGGGACGGCATGCAGAGGCAGCGGCAGCAGCGGCAGGCTAGAGAGTGGCATGGCGACATACTCTAAATGGACTCAGGCTTCAAACCAATGGGTGGCAGAGAGGAACCAAAGGAGGTGAGCAAGAAGCGCTCAAATAATATCGGTACATGATAAAAGTTTGCCAGTATATTTTGTGGATTACACAGCAGGGTGGCGACAAAGTTAACATGGAAGCCATGAAAACAACCCAAAATTCTGCCTGACACAGCTCGTTTGATAAGGGGACCATGTATGGAGGCAGTGAACTAGTAGTAGATTAAAGGTGCTGCAGTTAAAACTATGTTAGTTGTTAGTTGGTTACCCTGTCTCTAGGCTACTCCCCAAACAGCACTTCTAAGAACCTTTTGTATAAGATCAAGTGTAGTAGCGTTCTTATAAGTTTAGGATATGCCGGGTGAGGGGAATGTAAACAGATGCGCAAGAAGCGCTGAAATAATATTGGTAAATGATAAAAGTTTGCCAGTATATTTTGTGGATAACACAGCAGGGTGGCGACAAAGTTAACAACTTTGATGTGGAATCCATGAAAACAACCCAAATTTCTGCCTGACACACCTCGTTTGATAAGGGGACGATGTATGGAGGCAGCTATATGGACGACTTTTGGAGGTAGCAATGGAGACAACGTGTGGAGGCTGCTATGGAGACAATTTAATTTGGATAGTGCCTGTATGTGGCAGTCCAAAAAAGTTTTCAAACCAGAGGAGCGGGTAGGTGGCCCTCCAGAAAAATGAAATAGATTGAGTGCCTGTATGTGGCAGTCCAAAAAACTTTTCAAACCAGAGGAGCAGGTAGGTGGCCCTCCAGTAAAATGGAATAGATTGAGTGCCTGTATGTGGCAGTCCAAAAAAGTTTTCAAACCAGAGGAGCGGGTAGGTGGCCCTCCAGAAAAATTGAATAGATTGAGTGCCTGTATGTGGCACTCCCAAAAATTGTTTAAAACAGAGGACCGGGTAGGTGGCCCTCCAGAAAAATTGAATAGATTGAGTGCCTGTATGTGGCACTCCCAAAAATTGTTTAAAACAGAGGACCGGGTAGGTGGCCCTCCAGAAAAATTAAATGCATAAAGTACTATAGCTAGAGCCAGTGGGCCCTGTCAAAAAATAGCCAGTTTCCTCTGCTTTACTGTACAAAGAGGAGGAGAAGGAGGAAAATGAGGAGGAGGAGGAGTGGATAAATTATTCAGGTTGAGCTTCCTTCACCTGGTGGAGATTGGAAATTATGAGAAATCCAGGCTTTATTCATCTTAATAAGCGTCAGCCTGTCAGCGCTGTCAGTCGACAGGCGTGTACGCTTATCGGTGATGATGCCACCAGCTGCACTGAAAACCCGCTCGGACAAGACGCTAGCGGCAGGGCAGGCAAGAACCTCCAAGGCGTACAGCGCCAGTTCGTGCCACATGTCCAGCTTTGAAACCCAGTAGTTGTAGGGAGCTGTGTGATCATTTAGGACGATGGTATGGTCAGCTACGTACTCCCTCACCATCTTTCTGTAAAGATCAGCCCTACTCTGCCGAGACTGGGGACAGGTGACAGTGTCTTGCTGGGGTGACATAAAGCTGGCAAAAGCCTTGTAAAGCGTACCCTTGCCAGTGCTGGACAAGCTGCCTGCTCGCCTACTCTCCCTCGCTACTTGTCCCGCAGAACTACGCACTCTGCCGCTAGCGCTGTCAGAAGGGAAATACTGTTTCAGCTTGTGCACCAGGGCCTGCTGGTATTCATGCATTCTCACACTCCTTTCCTCTCCAGGGATGAGAGTGGAAAGATTTTGCTTGTACCGTGGGTCCAGGAAAGTGAACACCCAGTAATCGGTGCTGGAATAAATTCTTTGAACGCGAGGGTCACGGGATAGGCAGCCTAGCATGAAATCTGCCATATGCAGTACCAACGCGTAAGAATTCACTCCCCTCACTGGCCTGACTGTCCATTTCCTCCTCCTCCAACTCCTCCAACTCCTCTTCTTCTGCCCATACACGCTGAACAGTGAAGGACTCAACAATGGTCCCCTCTTGTGTCTCGCCAACATTCTCCTCCTCTTCCTCCTCATCCTCCTCCACCTCCACCTCCTCCGATATGCGCTGAGAAACAGACCTAAGGGTGCTTTGGCTATCAACAAGGGAATCTTCTTCCCCCGTCTCTTGTGACGAGCGCAAAGCTTCCGACTTCATGCTGATCAGAGAGTTTTTCAACAGGCCAAGCAGCGGGATGGTGAGGCTGATGATGGCGGCATCGCCACTGACCATCTGTGTTGACTCCTCAAAGTTACTCAGCACCTGACAGATATCAGACATCCACGTCCACTCCTCATTGTAGACTTGAGGAAGCTGACTGACCTGACTACCAGTTCTGGTGGAAGTTGACATCTGGCAGTCTACAATCGCTCGGCGCTGCTGGTATACTCTGGATAACATGGTCAGTGTTGAATTCCACCTCGTGGGCACGTCGCACAACAGTCGGTGAGCGGGCAGTTGGAGGCGGCGCTGCGCTGCCCTGAGAGTGGCAGCATCTGTGCTGGACTTCCTGAAATGCGCACAGATGCGGCGCACCTTCGTGAGCAAATCAGACAGATTGGGGTATGTCTTGAGGAAACGCTGAACTATCAGATTTAACACATGGGCCAGGCATGGCACATGTGTCAGTCTGCCGAGTTGCAGAGCCGCCACCAGGTTACGGCCGTTGTCACACACAACCATGCCTGGCTTCAGGTTCAGCGGTGCCAGCCACAGATCAGTCTGCACCGTGATGCCCTGTAATAGCTCTTGGGCGGTGTGCCTTTTATCGCCTAGGCTCAGCAGTTTGAGCACCGCCTGCTGTCGCTTAGCGACGGCACTGCTGCTGTGCCTAGAGCTACCGACTGATGGCGCCATGCTCACGGATGGTAATTCGGAGGAGGAGGGGTGGGAGGAGGAGGAGGCATAGTAGGCCTGAAACACCTGGACCGAGGTAGGCCCCGCAATCCTCGGCGTCGGCAGTATATGACCAGCCGCAGGGTCAGACTCGGTCCCAGCCTCCACCAAGTTAACCCAATGTGCCGTCAGCGATATATAGTGGCCCTGCCCGGCAGCACTCGTCCACGTGTCCGTGGTCAGGTGGACCTTGTCAGAAACGGCGTTGGTCAGGGCACGGATGATGTTGTCTGACACGTGCTGGTGCAGGGCTGGGACGGCACATCGGGAAAAGTAGTGGCGGCTGGGGACCGAATACCGAGGGGCGGCCGCCGCCATGAGGTTGCAAAAGGCCTCGGTCTCTACTAGCCTATAGGGCAGCATCTCCAGGCTAAGCAATCTGGAGATGTGGACATTAAGGGCTTGGGCGTGCGGGTGGGTTGCACTATATTTGCGTTTCCGCTCCAGCGTCTGGGGTATGGAGAGCTGAACGCTGGTGGATGCTGTGGAGGATCGTGGAGGCGACGATGGGGTTTTTGTGGCAGGGTCCTGGGCAGGGGGCTGACTATCAGCTGACACAGGGGAAGGAGCAGTGGTGTGCACGGCCGGAGGTGAACGGGCTTGTTGCCACTGAGTGGGGTGTTTAGCATTCATATGCCTGCGCATACTGGTGGTAGTTAAGCTAGTAGTGGTGGAACCCCTGCTGAGCCTGGTTTGGCAAATGTTGCACACCACAGTCCGTCGGTCATCTGGTGTTTCCTTAAAGAACCTCCAGACTTCTGAAAATCTAGCCCTCGCCGCAAGAGCCCTCGCCACGGGAGCTTCACTAGTTGACACATTTGGCGCTGATGCACCAGCTCTGGCCCTGCCTCTCCGTCTGGCCCCACCACTGCCTCTTCCAACCTGTTCTGGTCGAGGACTCTCCTCCGTCTCAGAAGCACTGTGTTCACCCGGCCTATCAACCCAGCTTGGGTCTGTCACCTCATCATCCTCCGATCCCTCAGTCTGCTCCCCCCTCGGACTTCCTGCCCTGACAACAACTTCCCCACTGTCTGACAACCGTGTCTCCTCATCGTCGGACACCTCTTTAGACACTTCTTCCACTACGTCAAGAAGGTCATAATCACGCACAGACTGCGACTGGTGGAAAACCTGGGCATCGGAAAATTGCTCAGCAGCAACCGGACAAGTGGTTTGTGAGTGTGGGAAGGGTCCAGAAAACAGTTCCTCAGAGTATGCCGGTTCAAATGGCAAATTTTCCTGGGAGGGGGCAGACTGGGGGGGAGGAGGCTAAGGTGCAGGAGCTGGAGGAGTGCCGATTTCGGTGACATGGGTGGACTGCGTGGAAGACTGACTGGTGAACAAATTGCTCGAAGCATTGTCGGCAATCCACGACATCACCTGTTCGCACTGTTCTGGCCTCAACAGTGCTCTACCACGAGTCCCAGTAACTTCAGACATGAACCTAGGGAGTGTAGCTCTGCGGCGTTCCCCTGCTCCCTCATAAGCAGGTGGTGTCTCACCCCGCCCAGGACCACGGCCTCTGACCCCTGCAGTAGTTGGACGCCCACGTCCCCGCCCTCGTCCTCTACCCCTAGCCCTCGGGTTAAACATTTTGAAAATGAGAGTTATAACTTTAATTTTTTTTTAACTTTTTTTTGTGTTTTTTTGTTTTTTTTAGTTTTTAAAACCAAACGATGCTATCCTATTGCTATGGCTATTTTCTAGCCAAGTATGAAAGCACACTACTATGCCAGATGAGATGACGCTGAGTTATTAAACAAAATAAACGTAAAATAAAAAAGGAAATGGCAGACTGTGCCTAATTGAAATCCAACCCCTAATAAATTTTCCCACTTCGGTCTTTGCAATGGATATGTGCGTCACTAAGCGCAAAACACAGCGGTCGCAAGTCTCACTACAAATTGCTCACAATTTGCTAGTTGATGCACTGCAGCAAGTACAGCCACCAGCAGATCAACCAGAAATCAAATATATATAACGCTACTGTAGGCGTAAGTAAGCCGTTTGGATTCTCCTATGGCTATTTTCTAGCCAAGTATGAAAGCACACTACTATGCAAGATGAGATGACACTGAGTTATTAAAAAAATAAACGTAAAATAAAAAAGGAAATGGCAGACTGTGCCTAATTGAAATCCAACCCCTAATAAATTTTCCCACTTCGGTCTTTGCAATGGATATGTGCGTCACTAAGCCCAAAACACAGCGGTCGCAAGTCTCACTACAAATTACTCACAATTTGCTAGTAGATGCACTGCAGCAAGTACAGCCACCAGCAGATCAACCAGAAATCAAATATATATAACGCTACTGTAGGCGTAAGTAAGCCGTTTGGATTCTCCTATGGCTATTTTCTAGCCAAGTATGAAAGCACACTACTATGCAAGATGAGATGACACTGAGTTATTAAAAAAATAAACGTAAAATAAAAAGAAACTGGCAGACTGTGCCTAATTGAAATCAAACCCCTAATAAATTTTCCCACTTTGGTGTTTGAGGTGGATATGTGTGTCACTAAGAGCTAAACACAACGGTAGCAAGTCCCCCTGCAAATTCCTCACAATATGGTACTAGCTGCAAATAAAAAAAAAAAAGTATAACGTTATTGTAGCCCTAAAAAGGGCTGTTGGGTTCTTGGAGAATCACTCCTGCCTAACAGTAAGCTAATAGAACACCCTAACGCTTTCCCTGACCAGCAGCAGCTCTCTCCCTAGCGGCATCCAGACACAGAATGATCCGAGCAGCGCGGGCAGCGGCTAGTCTATCCCAGGGTCACCTGATCTGGCCAGCCAACCACTGCTATCGACGTGTAAGGGTACCACGTCATGCTGGGTGGAGTGCAGAGTCTCCTGGCTTGTGATTGGCTCTGTTTCTGGCCGCCAAAAAGCAAAACGGCGGGAGCTGCCATTTTCTCGAGCGGGCGAAGTATTTGTCCGAGCAACGAGCAGTTTCGAGTACGCTAATGCTCGACCGAGCATCAAGCTCGGACGAGCATGTTCGCTCATCTCTAGTTAGGATCTAATATTAGATTTGATGCAAGTATGGAGTTCTGTCTACAAGAGACCTGGGCATTGTATGGCCCATGGGTCACAACCAGCCCTTTAACTATCTATGATCGGCCCACACAAGATGATTGAAAAATTTGAGCTCCTCTCCCCATAATTAAATATTGAAAAGTAGTAGTGTGCTTCATCCAGATATACAACATAAGAGTAGTAGTACTGTGCTGTGCCCATGTATCCATATATACAAGATAAGAGTAGTAGTACTGTGCTTCACCCAGATATATAAGATAGGAGTAGTAGTACTGTGATGCACCCATAAATACAGCATAAGAGTAGTAGTACTGTGCCCATGTATCCATATATACAAGATAAGAGTAGTAGCACTGTGATTCACCCAGATATATAAGATAAGAGAAGTAGTACTGTGATTCACCAATAAATACAGCATAAGAGTAGTAGTACTGTGCCCATGTATCCATATATACAAGATAAGAGTAGTAGTACTGTGATTCACCCAGATATATAAGATAAGAGAAGTAGTACTGTGATTCACCCATAAATACAGCATAAGAGTAGTAGTACTGTGCCCATGTATCCATATATACAAGATAAGAGTAGTAGTACTGTGCTGTGCCCATGTATCCATATATACAAGATAAAAGTAGTAGTACTGTGCTGTGCCCATGTATCCATATATACAAGATAAGTGTAGTAGTACTGTGCTGTGCCCATATATACAAGATAAGAGTAGTAGTACTGTGCTGTGCCCATGTATCCATATATACAAGATAAGTGTAGTAGTACTGTGCTGTGCCCATATATACAAGATAAGAGTAGTAGTACTGTGCTGTGCCCATGTATCCATATATACAAGGTAAGAGTAGTAGTACTGTGCTTCACCCAGATATATAAGATAAGAGAAGTAGTACTGTGATTCACCCATAAATACAGCATAAGAGTAGTAGTACTGTGCCCATGTATCCATATATACAAGATAAGAGTAGCAGTACTGTGCTTCACCCATAAATACAGGATAAGAGTAGTAGTACAGTGCTTCACCCATAAATACAGCATAAGAGTAGTAGTACTGTGCTTTACCCATAAATACAGGATAAGAGTAGTAGTAATGTGCTTCACCCATATATAAAGGATAAGAGTAGTAGTTCTGTGCTTCACAGGCGCTCAGGCTTTAATATATGCACTCCCCCCGCTGCAAGCCTCCTCCTGCTGTCAGATGGGGAGCTAGGAGAGAGTACACGCCCCGCTCTCTCCAAGCCTGGCTCTGCAGCAGGGAGGTGGGCGTGCATAAATTAAATGCCGGGAAAGCAGAGAGGTGCTCGGGTGCCGTCAGCCTGAGTGCCTTAGGCTGTTTTACAAATTTAATATTTTGTTATTAAAGATGCTAGAAAACTTGTAAAAAAACAGTCCCCCGTCCCCTAAATGGAATGAGCAGCCTAATTAGGACACTTTAACGCCAGTAATCTGGTGATAGTTGTGCTTTAACTTTTCAGGCAAAACAAAATGTTATAAAAAGCTTGGAATGATCTTTTAAAAAATCTCTGGACCTTCTTGGGTTCATCTCACTACACAAGAAATGCCTGATGCACAATCACCATCCACAGCCTGGACCAGTGATCGATTGAGAAGGCATTTCCTGTTTGCTGAAACGGGACAGGAAGTAAAGGCCAGCAAGGACTCACTCTCTACTTCATGGTCACTCTAGTCCTATCTTTTTCCACTAAACATCTTGTTTTAAGAAAAAAAAAAAATGGGCAAATCACTTTTTTTTTGTTAGCATTTGCAGGACAATAAAGGCATCAAATGTCATCACTCAAGTTTGCCTTTAGAGCTGCATATGTAACATCCCCCACCGGGGGAGGGTGTTGCACATACCCTCTATGTGTCCTTTCCCAACATCCTTACAACATATCCCCTACCTTGGCCTTCTTCAGCAGCTGCTGTAGATCCTGTTGTGGCAACAGACCATGGTTTTTAACAAAAGCAGGAACTTCCGGGGGCCTCTGGGTCTCAAAGTACACCGTCCCATGCACTTCCATGTGTTTGTGAAGTACGGCCAGGAACTTTTCTTTACCCTATAGATGAAGGGAAAGTCTATGCTCAGTATACACAGAGCTTTTTTGTATTAAAAAAAAAAAAGCATTTCATATAATACTTTATATTATGTGTATCATATGGCTTAGTTTCTAGCAGTTTTCCTCCTCAGCTGTTGGGTAGACTAGCTGCTGTGACTCAGCTCCTACCCCCTCCCTTTCCTGTAGACTTCTATGTAATCTTACAGTATACTGTCCATCTCGCCTGAAACGCAGATAAGAGGAGAAGGAAACACTTTCCAATGATAACATATTGTCAGGGGGGATAACATATCGCGGGTCGCAGCCTCACCTGTACCCCTCTGTGTTAGCAAGCGCGGCTTCTCCTTGGGGCGTGCGTGCGACGGCTTCAGGAAATTTAAAGGGCCAGTGCACTGTTAATTGGCGCTGGCCATTTCCCAGAAGGCTATTTAAATCTGCCTCTCCCATAACACCCTGCCGGATCTTTGTGCCTACGCTATAGAGAAAGGTCTCCTGCGATATTCCTGCGTTTTTGTGTGTTCCTGCTCCTGAGTTCCCGTGTCCCTGCGTTCCTGTATTCCTGTGTCCCGTGTTCCTGTTTGCGTGCTCCTGATTGTTCCTGCATTCCTGTTCCCATGCTCCTGTTTGTTCCTGTCCGTTCCTGTGTTCCCGTTCCCATCTACCTGGACCTCTCGTTGCTGACCCCAGGTTGGACTTGACGCCTGCCCTGACCCTGTGCCTGGACCCGACTACGAGACTGTCTCCTGCTAAGGTACCTCAACCTCGGCTGCCACCGCCGGCTAGTCGCACCTGTGGAACAACCTGGTGGCACCACGCCGCAGCAAGTCCAACCCGCTTTGCGGTGGCTCTGGTGAATACCAGGTGCCGGCTATTACCACCTCCCGCGGTAGTCCAGTGGATCCACTGATCCCGAATCCTGACACGTATATTACGTAGTATCTTGTATTTTGCTTTTACTACATATTAATGAAGAGATTGTGATGATGCATTTCTGTCGTCCATAAGTAGGTATACCTTTTTCCACATGCTGCACTGCAGGAACAAAAACTGTGCCCATTTTATGTTACCTTATCTTATTATCGGTGAAGCCAATGAAAGAAAGGTCCTGTATCAAAATCCATGCTCTATACAATGCATAAGGCAGATACATACAGAACACTATGGGGGTCATTTACTAAGGGCAGGAATCCCGTTTTTCCCATGTGTTTCCCGAATATTACTGTTTTTCCCTGAATTGCCACAGGCTTTTGGCGCACGCGATCGGATTGTGGTGCATTGGCACCGGCATGCACGTGGCGGAAATCGAGGGGGGGGGGGCGTGGCCGTCGGAAAACCTGACAGATTCGGATAAATCTCCATATTTAAAAACAAAATGTGTTGCTTGACACGCACTTACCTGCACCCAGCTTAGCTTGGTGAACTCCGGCGGACCTCGGCAGACTTCAGCGCAGCAGCGACACCTGGTGGACATCGGGCGCACTACCGTAGTGAATCGCTGGAAGACACGAATCAGTGTCGGAGAACCCGCCGCTGGATCGCGAATGGACTGGGTAAGTAAATCTGCCCCTATAGTTCCCACAGATCACACTTTTGTTGGCTTTTAGAAATTTTCGGGATTTGCACCACTGTGACAGCTATTAAGAAGGGGATTGTGTCGCACGCGATCAGATTTTGGTGCAATCGCGGTGACTTTCATGCGACAGAAATCGGGGGGTTGGATTTGGACTGAGCGCTGGATTTAACATTTAAATTGTGATGCAAGACATACACTTACATGCACCGGGAAGAAGACGGTGAACTCCAGCGGACCTGAGTGGGGAAGTGACACATGCAGGATACCGGGCGCACGATCTTTGTGACTCGCAGCAAAGTTCATTCTTGTCGGACAACTCACAGCGGTGATCACGCAGGACCGAGTAAGTAAATGTGCCCCTATGTGATTACTACTATACGGCCTCTGAGGTCACATGCAGAGATCTTTCTTGATGTGTAAGGTCTCGTAACCAGACTGGGATATATATATATATATATATATATATATATATATATATATATATACAGAGGTATTTTCTGCTGCATTCTCTGCTCCTCTCTGCAATGATTCATAGTTGACTACAATTGTGGTCTAGTGTTTGCACAAAGCAACTCATTAGATTCTGCCGCGTCCAACTGTATTATAATGTGGCTGACACACACAGGGTCATTGCCAATGTAAAGAAGTAATATAAATTCATTATCCACTCGTGGTTTATCCTTCATAAGCGAGACAGAGTGAAGTATTGATGGATAAAACAGGAGAGGCTGGGAAATATAGAGGTGTTTTACAAGAGATTACTGATTAAAGGAAACCTACCATGAGGAATGTTCTATCAGAAGTAGATGTGATGGTAGATTCCTGCTGCCTGCCTCTGCCCTAATCTGTAATATAATTATCCTGGAATCTAACTTGTTAAAAACTTTATTTTAATAATATGGAAAAGACCTGCAGAGGCTACTGGGGCGGGGAGTAGCCTGGCTGAGCACTGGGGGCTAAGGCTACTCCACACCCCAAAAGCCTCTGTAGTTAATTTACATATTATTAAAATAAAGTTTTTAACAAGTTCGGTTCCAGGATTATTATATTATAGATTAGGGCAGAGGCAGCCGTAGGAATCTACCATCAGATCTACTTCTCATAGTAGTTTCCACATGGTAGGTTTCCTTTAAAGGGAAATTGCATAATTGATAATACAGTATGATTTGCAAGTACTGCCTATATGCAGCATGTTATAGAGCAGGAGGAGCTGAAATGATTTTACACAGTGCCCTATCTGCACGCAGCATGTTATAGAGCAGGAGGAGCACAGCAGATTGTATATGTTGTCCTATCTGAATGCAGCACGTTATAGAGCAGGATGAGCTGAGAAGATTGTTCATAGTGTCCTATCTGCAGGTAGTATGTTATAGAGCAGAAGGAGCTGAGCAGATTTTACATATATTGTTCTATCTGCAGGCAGCATGTTATAGAGCAGGATGAGCTGATTAGAGTACATAGAGTCCGATCTACACGCAGCATGCTATAGAGCAGGGGGAGCGGAGCAAATTGTACATAGTGTCCTATCTGCATGCAGCATGTTATAGAGCAGGAGAAGCTGAGCAGATTGTACATAGTATCCTATCTTCAGGCAGAATGTTATAGAGCAGGAGGAGATTATTAGATCGTACATAGTGTCCGATCTACACGCAGCATGTTATAGAGCAGGTGGAGCGGAGCAAATTGTACATAGTGTCCTATCTGCACGCAGCATGTTATAGAACAAGAAAAGATCAGTAGATTTTACATAGTGTCCTATCTGCGGGAAGCATGGTATAGAGCAGGAAGAGCTGAGTCGATTGTACTTAGTGTCCTATCTGCAGGGAGCATGTTATAGAGCAGGGAGAGCACAATAAGACATCTCTGTTCTTTCCTATTATCCTTCTAATTTCTATGTAACTATTCATTTCAGGTTTTATGCAATAATTATCAACCCAACAATTAAGATATCACTGTTTATTTCAATGTGAAACAATGTATTAAACATTAATTTACGACTGGGGTTGATGACTATGATAGAGGTAGATGGGAGATGTAGATATGACTTCATACCTGCAACTGTGTCATTTCATCAGGGCAGAATCCATAGGAGAAAGAGAGAGGGGTGTGAAACTCATGAAACTGGAAACTTCGTAAACGAAATGGAGACAGAATCAACATACAACAATGGACACCAGAAGAGTATTCTCAGACATGGCCAATGGTACATTAAGTTCTACTAAGATGTGTAGAAAAGAGTTTTAAGATTTTTTGTTATTACATACAACTCCATTTAAAGGGAACCTCTCACTGGCGACCCCCCACTACAAACCACACATAGTAACTTTTAAATGTCTATATACATGTTCCACTGATAGGCCTATCCATGGGATCAGAGCCCTATTCTTCTATTGATGCCCTCTAACTGAAGATCCAGCCATGGAGGTGGGGGGAAGCTCCATCATACAGTTAAGGTTAACCACCTCCTAACTGACGCTGACACTGCTAAACCGGTCAGGAGAGAGACAAAGGCTGTGTGTGACAAGCTGAAGAGAGTTCCTGAAGGAGGGGTGAATGAGGGGGTTGAGACAGATGCTGGCTGTGTGAAGCTGAAGAGAATTCCTGAGGGAGGGGAATGAGGGACTTGATTTTTTATCAGTGTCACACAAAGGCAGTGTCTCTCTCACCTCATTCACCCCCCTTAGGAATTCTCTTCAGTGAGTTACATAGGCTGTATCTCGCTCTCAGCTCCCTCATTAGCAGGGAGCAGCTAGTAGTGTCAGTTAGGAGGCGGGGTAGCTTGACTGTATGCTGAAGCTCCCCTGCCTCCATGACTGGATCTTTTACTAAAGTCTTTGTTAGAAGGATGGTAGCTCTAATCCCATGGACAGAGCCATCATTGAAACATATAAAAAGATAGAAGGAGGGCAGCTGAGCTCCGCAATATAGCAGTTTATTTCAATTGTGAAATTATTTTTTGAGTAAAAACCACAATAGATCCTGCCAGGACTCCTAGGAAAAGAAGTGAGAGTCCTGATTACCCTTCCAACATACAGTGATTGACATTGGTAACTCCTCCCATACACAATAAGAGTCCTGATTACTCTGCCCACACACACTGATTGACAATGAGAGTCCTGATTACCCCACCCACCCACAGTGATTGACAGGGAGAGTCCTGATTACCCCTCCTACATGGAGTAACTGACATTGAGAGTCCTGATTATCTGTTTGTGGGTGGGGTCATCAGAACTCTGACTGTCAATCACAGTGTGTGGGAGGAGTAATCAGAACTATCACTATTCATGTATAAATACTGTACTCCAAATCATATCACAGAGCTCGACTTCTATCATATCCTGCATAGGGCAGCTGAGCTGACTATATACACAATCACAAGTAAATGGGTAACGAAAGATGTCCATTTGGTCGGGTGAGAAGACACAAATAATTTACCTTCCACATGGCGGCCTCCTTTCCATATACAACAGCCATGTTTCTGACCTTGTTCTGAGCCACCTGTTGGCGCTCTGTCTCATTCAGTTCATCTGTCACAAACCCCATGAAGGAATTATCTGGAGTGTGAGCTGTAGAACAAGGATGACAGAGCTGAAGGAGTCTCGAAGTAGCGTTCTGTATCTATAATTAATGGGTCGTCCAGGAATTAAAAAAAAAAAAAGATAGCTACTTTTTTTTCCCAGAATCAGCACCATACCTGTCAACAGGCTGCATATAGTATTACAGATCCGCCCTATACCCTTCAATCTGTAATATCAGATATGACCAATGGACAAAGTTGGTGGATGCGCCTGGAAAAAAAGTGGCTTCTTTTTTTTCAAATTTTGGACAATCCCTTAAAGGTTGGGGAGTTGATTTAGGACAAGACTTGGTAAAGTGATCAATGCACAAACAATGCAATACAATACATCCAGCAATGCAGCAAGACAAGTGCAGGACCCCAGCAAACACAGGAGCGGGAAGACTTAGCAAAAGGGACGTGCGGTAACACGGGAGTGCCATAAAGCAAGGACAGGGCCACTAGATCCATGCAAGAGCGCCATGACTGATACATAGGTACTGATCTGTATGTGCATGACCCACCCTGTGGCACAACTACAGCCACATAAGGCACAGACACATAAGATGCCAAATGTGCAAATTTGGATAGAACAGTATGCTATCGATGTTCATGGAATCTTCCAACAATCCCTCAATGGATGATATTGGAGAAAAGAAAGAAACAGCCATGTGAACTTCAACGCCCAATTCTTTTGTTCTCGGTGGTGAATGGGAGCAGCGTCTCTCCCCTGATATATGTGCACACCTAGCTGAACTGAGCATGTCTGTGTATTGGAGATTTGTGAACAATAACCATCTCGAAAGGTAGTGAAGTTGTGTAGACCTAAAAAGTTGCCATGCAATACTACATTCCTACCACTTCATATTCCTTTTGAAAAGAGGGTACAACCACATGAATGCCTTGCTTTACTGTAGAAAAAGAGTTGTAACACCACCCAACAGCAAGGGGCAGTGTGAAATATAATACAACCTATGCAATGTCAATAGGTTCTACAAATAAAGAGGGACCCTACCAAATAATTAGCAAGATCATGGAACTACGGAGAAGCAGAATATGGGGCATATTTACTTACCTGTCCTGTCGCGATCCCCGTCCTTGCATTGTCCGACAAGGATTCTGGTCTACCGCGATTCACTAAGATTGTGCATCCAATTTCCTGCATCTGTCGCTTCCCTGCTGAGGTCCGCCGGAGTTCACCTTCTTCTTCCCGGTGCATGTGAGTGCTGATCTTGCGACACAATTTGCTTTTTAAATTCCCATTTCCTGCATCTGTCATTTTCCACGCTGAGGTCCGCCGGAGTTCACCTTCTTCTTCCCGGTGCATATGAGTGCTGATCTTGCGTCACAATTTGCTTTTTAAATTCCGCGGTTTGTCCGAATCAGTCGGGTTGTCCGACGTTCACGCCACCGATTTGTGTTGCATGCAAGCCGGTGACAATGCGCCACAATCCGATCGCCAAAATCCTGGGAAATTCATCTCAAAACAGAAAAAACGCGAAACCCAACGAAAATGTGAACTTCGGACCCTTAGTAAATGTACCCCATTGTCTTTTAGTTTGTATTGTTGTCCTCAGGTTGCCTATACATTTGGAAGCTATGGAAGAGGATTGAGTACTAGACTTCCTACTCCCGACAGAATTTGGGAGGCCCCCAGACATAACTTTGCTTAGGGTTCCAGAATTGCTATGCCCACCGCTGCCAATAACATCTTTTACTACGTCGTTGACTTGGCACAATGTCATATCTCCAGGGCATACGACTTACTTCTAGACAGTCCGCAAATAATTGCAAAAGCTTTATACAACCAAAATTCCCACTAAATGGATGTGCTATTCCATAAATCACACTTCTGCCTCACACCTCCCTGTCCTCCAATTACGCTAAATGAGCTTCACCTTAAATGACATTTCCCTGTAATATAATGTGGTGCGGTGGATGAGGTAAATGCTCTTAGACAATTGTTGTCAGGACTGATAATGAAAAACAATGTGTGTGCCTAATAAAGAGAAGATGAATGGACCCCACAAGGGATGGATTGGAGGTTCAATGAAAGCAAGAGAAGAACAAAGGGGAAGTTTCAATAAAAGGTTCTTTACACTTGTGAATAACTGGCCGCACTTAACGAAATACCGGTTTATAATATTCATCATTTGGCATCTTCAGATCTATAAATTAGGCCATTCAGATTTCAGAAGCAAATTATATGACTAGTGCCACCTGTAGCATCTCACAAATTCTTGTTTGAGGTAAGATACTGAGACCCAACAGACAAGAGTTTTGACTCCTTTCTGGTGATCAGTAGAGGTGGCCACCAACAAAATTTCTCAGATTTGCTACAATCCTAATTGCCAACCTACTTGTACGGCACATTAAGTACCATAAATTTAGATTCCCTGGATGTGGGACTCAGAAGACTTGGATGCTCTTGTAGGATTGCACAGTCCCTTTTTTTGAGAGTGGGTAAGTAGTGCTTCAACATGTCAGAAGGCTCGACAAATGGTAGGTACAATTTGAGGCAATTGCAAACACTGAGCAGAACTAATCTAAATTGAAACTTCCCCTTTATTACCATTGACATGACCCCACAAAATATCAGACTACATATCAGTTTACATTTTCAGGCAGCACAAGAAAGACACATGAATGTCACGTAGCATGCTCAGCACAATGTCAGACCACTTCAGTTGAACCCCCCCGAGTATTCTCTTCCCAAACTCACGGAACATTGTCATGAACTGTTTGGGGTGCAGATTCCAATATCCCCAGTTTGTGCGGTAGCCGTGGAGTGTGGCATACTCTTCATGGTTATACGCTGGCTCTGTTCCAAATGTGTCCACCACACGCAGACGGCACCTGCAGGAGGGGGGTGTTCATGGTGTGGACCCTCTGTAAGGGGCCAAATGTCGGTGTGGAGTGCAGGGATCTATTTACTTTATGGGGTGTTGACATAAATCATAATGGGAAACTATGGGGTGTAATAGTTACAGGTTTGACCAGAAAAGCTGGTGGGGAATCTGGGACAAGTCAATAGTCAATGTAGCACATGATGCCACAAAAGGTCAGGTATCTTAGTTGTACGTCAAATAGTCAGTAAGAAGTCAATGGTCAATAAAGCCTGGAGGCCCCAGATATAGGTGCAGACTTTAATACATATCTGGGTCCATGGCATCTAGGTAGACTTATCTTCTCACCTATACTTCCTGAAGGAAAGTCCCATGTGCTGCTTCATCTGCTGCATGCCGTGGTAATCGGTGTAGATGAGATCAAAGCTCAGAGGTTCTGTAAGTGGACAGTTTCCTCTTCCAGGTGGGACACCTAAGTAACTGAAAGAAAGACAGACTGGAAGCGTCAGAAGACTGGACAGCTCGTAAGGATCTCTTACTATCACACTTTTATCTCCTACCATCAACCACTAAAATTGAATTTACGATTCAA
Organism: Engystomops pustulosus; assembly: GCF_040894005.1. Lineage (NCBI taxonomy): Eukaryota > Metazoa > Chordata > Amphibia > Anura > Leptodactylidae > Engystomops > Engystomops pustulosus. The sequence continues at coordinate 155,287,995 of NC_092416.1, read as the reverse complement.
GACCAATAAGGACCTACAGATGTTCTAAGATACTAACTTGGGACCACAGGTGTAAGTTTGAAGGTACTGGGCTCCAGATATGTACAAAATATGTGGTCTGTTCATATAGGGACTTGGGGACTTGTGGAGATGACAACTAATGGGCCTATTAAGGAACCTGGACCTTGGGTGCACCATTTATGCCTTTGCTTGAACAGTTTGCTGTGACACCATATTTATCCTCACCTTTGCAGTTCCTTCACAGACACTGTTATTTTTAGACTATGGCCCAACACGTACAAAGCCGCAAGGACATCTGCCCACTGCACCATCTCCCCCAGCGGTCCACCTTTCAACACTCTTGGACTGAAAACATCTCCAGACTCTTCAGTAAGAAATCCAATATGGACCAGAATCTAAGCAGATATGATAACAAACGTGGTTAAATTATCATCAAGTAAAAATATTCTGATAACGAACAAGACTGAAAATATTACAAAGAAGTAAAGGTTTTACTACCTGCTTCTGCTCATTTGGTTTATCTTGAATCTTGGCTTCTAACCTCCTGGCTGCCAAAAGCCATTGAGCCTCAAGCCTCCTCAGCCTTTTCTTCATGAAGATGAGAGATTCCTTACCGGTGCCCATTAGGTCAAGAAGAGAAGAAAGTTCTGTACGGAAGGCCGCCTGGGAAAAGAACCATTGAACATTTAAAGGAATTTTATTCAAATATTGGGAAAAAATAAAAAGGTTTTCTCCCCAAAACAGTATAAAGGTATTTCTGGAGAGGGAATCAGCTCCGGCAACCAAGTCCTCTGTTCCCCCTCCATAGAGTCATGTTTGAATAGAACACAAGTCCTGTAGTGCCATTTAATATCTATGGGGCTGATGGACAAACAAAAATGTTATAAGGAATGGATCTGTCTTGTGCAGATGCTATAACTTACTTGGTTTGTGAGCTACCGGCTACGTAGGGCAATACGTATGTTGTACATTTGTCAAACTGAAAATGTAGTAGACTTTGGGCCCAAAGGCCACCATAACTTGAATCCAGCTTTGCTTGAGACACGATAATTTGATCATGATGAAGTTACTCTTGGAATTCACAGGGGAACCCATTAAATATTACATATAGGTTCCCTCACAATGTCAAACTAACCCAACACCGGTTCAAAGCCAGAACCACAACTATGCCCTGTATCAAACCACAGGACACAACAGAAGAACAACTTTTATTATGTCCATGTGATTAGTGCAGTTGGATTTGTCTTTCATTGTGTTTTCTATTTCTATATTTTATTCAGTTTTCAATTCATACCTGCTTTTTGGGATGAGATTTGTAAAATGGGCTAAGGGATTGATTTCTCCAGGGGAGCACCGGACAAAACCATTCCACTTCACTGAGATAGACCAGAAAGGAGCACTCCGTTCCATCTACCCCATAGAAAGCGTAACATGGATCGGATGTCCACCGAGATCGCATCCACTGAAATGGTAAAAGCTTGTTAGAAGACAGATCATGCCAACTTCAAGAAGAATATCTTCATAACGAATGCTCATTATGATTTATACAAAATCATAATAATAGAAAAATCTAGTATATATATATATATATATACAAAAATAATAATAAAATGACAACACTTACCTCTACTTTTCCAGAGCAGTCAGGGTATTGAGGGTCTCTTGGGACTTCACACACATCCCTCTGTCCTTCAATAACTACAGGATATACCGTATACATTTACTCAATACATAAAAAACTAAAGCAAAACAAATACGACAAAAGGAGGCAGAAGCAGCAACATGACTCGTCCAATCTATCTATTGACAATTACATTACCAAAGCATAAGACATACTGATACTAATGCAGAAGCTTCTACCCTAACATGTCTGGCTCATTCCCTTAAAAAAATATGGCTTAATTTATATTTACACTGAATATTCATAAGTATTATTCGAGGGGCTTCCAAGGACCTTACAGATGGATGATTTGCACTTCACTTCAAAGGATATGTAGTCAGGAGAGCATCTAACTAGGTTGTATCATTAGTGTGCACCATATGTTCCCCATCCGTATGTTGCACCTTTCTAGGAAGGCATGGTATTTAGTTAGACATACGGTCATGTCGCAGAATTTTTGCTTGGGTCCTTGTTGAAGTGACCTTAGGATTTTCTCATGATGTTGCAGGAAGCCATAGGAAAGACTGGTTCAAATTTGGGTAAAAATGTGTTATATATACATAATGACTAACACAATGCTTAATTTGTAGAATAACCACCATTACTAAGTCATTTAAGAATGTCAGCATCCCTCTCGGTCTAAGATGTTGAAGGTGCTAATGTAACCATCCCTGGTGATCTGGAACAGTGAAGATGTCTATGTTTAACTCACTAAAGGTCTAGAGGTGTAAGTGGTTTTTAATTCCCTAGCAATTTATGTGTTAAAATTCTGGTCTAAAGGTTAAAGAAGAGAAGTCAAAAAGAGAAAGGGAAGGGGAGAAGATGAAAACTTAATGAGATCAAAGAGTAGTGAGGTTGTCTACTGAAGTTGTTTACCTATACCAGCTCCTGTCTGAATTCCTGAAAAACTGCTGATATATTCTAGACTATTCATAGACAAGTGGGTGATCCATGGATGTCTTCTCCAGCCCTTGACCGCCCAGCTGAAAGTAATAAGCACGTACATCGCCAAAATGACAGGACTAATTGTTCAGAAATAGTGAGGGCAAGTGAAAAAATTTCAACTGTCCCAGAATCAGAGGAGCAACGGCTACCAAGAGTTGGAATTGGTGGAGGCTATGAAGGTCCTTTATCACAGTGAGGTCAGGTTGCTCTTTGTGTCCCCTCTAGGAACTTGCTTGGTTTGACAAATGTGCATGAGGTGTCGCCTATCTACTATCTAAGCCAAGGGTCTTCAAAACAAAGGGTCTGTATCTACTGGAGGATCTGTCCAGGAACACATAGGACCGGTGGTCCAGCGCTCTCCCTCACCTTTTCCTCTCAGCAGGCTGTTCCGTAGGATCTGATCAACTTTGACTGCGATGTCAGACACATTCTGAGCAATTGCCTGAATCTTCTCCATCAGCCCCATGGAGTGCACACTGCAAGACATACACACACATCGCCAGTGACAGGCAGTCACATGGAATTTTTTTATCTATCATTTTTTTTAATCTCATAAACATTTGGCTTGGCATCGCGTCTTGTATCTCTATCCAAAACTTCTTCTATATTTGCCAATTATAAGAGAATGTTCCCAAACTGACAAAGATATTATTATTTTCATATTTCATACATGTCGAGTCAGATCATTCTTAATCGGGGTAGTGGAGCCGAGATACATGAGTTCCCTGGTCATATGAAGTCTGAGATTAGAGAATAATTGAAAAGTTTATGACATTTTCTTACCAAATGTCCTTCAGAATTGTTATTTTATGGGGATTCTTCATATTTTCTAAAACAAATACGAAGGGAGAGGTGACCCATCCCTTTTATATCGCATCTATCTGCAGGGTTGATCTTGCAAAACAGATACGATGATTAGGTATCGGTGAAAAAATTCCAGTATTGCAGCTCCTCCAAGTACAACTCCTCACCATGCTGTGTGTCTACTCTCTGCAGGGCTGTAGAGCAACTCAGTGCTGAGAGCTAAGGGAACAGCAGTGTGAGGACATGTCATAAAGGGACTTGGAGAAGCTACAGTCCAGGAATATACATTTTTTTTTTTACAATTACAACATAAGAAAAGGTATGATTAGACAACTCTCCACAAGAAGAGAACTGCTGACAGATTCCCTTTAGGTAACGTTATCCCAGCATGCTTTTCTGCTATTTAATAAAATGTAATATCCAAGAGACTAGCACAGAACTGTCAAGAATATTTCAGAGACAATGCACACAAAGCCTGACATGATGTCAAATTCTTTCCCCAGACTTCTGTAGAGAACTGACAATTTCTCATCAAAATGATCCCCCATCCCCCCCTCCTGTCCTCAGAGACTCCATGTGATAAGTACTCGGTACTGTGTACTATGATGTTATCCAGGAAGAATAGAAGAAGAGTCTAGTTACCTGTCCAAAGTGAAGTGTCCCGTGTCCTCCACCCTACGAGTCTCGCTGATGTTTTCCAGTCGGGCTAAGATGTCCATCCTCCTCACCAGGGTCTCCAGGATGTCGTTCATTCTACGCAGGGCTCCCCGAGATTCTCCTAACCCTAGTACTGCAAATAAAAGGCTTATTCCCATTTTCCATTTAAATACATGCACACTCTGAAGAACCAAGCATGCATGTGTATGGGGGGAGGTCAGAAGGAATAGCAAAAACATGTCTAGCCTCCAGCTATTGAAGGTATATGGACATCTTTAGATAAGTAGACGTCTTGTCCAGAGGGGCCCGGTCTATAGGATGTAGACATCAGGCACCATGTAAGGAGATATTCTTCCCTAGAATCATTCATTATGGAGTCCTATGGAACATCCTACAACTTTCAAAATGAATCCGAGAGAAAAAAAGGCAAACGCAAACAATAATTTCTAAGGAATCGGAATCATGGTTTCTCTGCCGCGTTCTTCTAAGAAGCCTCGTGGGAAGGTGAAGCATGTGATGCTTTGTTTAGGCTACGGAGACTCATTAAAGGCGGCTGCACGGCTACATATTTAATGACTGTGTACTGCCGGCTGCACTAATTACCAGCCCGGAAGATGCTCCCGTCTTCTCCTCACTTGTAAAATCCATAGACATCTACTGGAATCTACAAAGGCTGTAGGGGAAGGTCGTGACATCTATTCCCGCTTAGCCTACTCCTCATTATCTGTTACTGTCATGGTGTCACCTACTGCAGTACTTAATCCCAAGATATCATACCAGCACACGAGAATCACACCAGAATCACACAAGTACATGAGAATACCACCAACACATGAGAATCACACAAGGACATGAGAATCCCACCAGCACATGAGAATCCCACCAACACATGAGAATCACACAAGGACATGAGAATCCCACCAGCACATGAGAATCCCACCAGCATACAAGAATCACACCAGAATCACACAAGTACATGATAATACCATCAACACATGAGAATCCCACCAGCACACGAGAATCACACAAGTACATGAGAATCCCACCAGCACACGAGAATCACACAAGTACATGAGAATCCCACCAGCACACGAGAATCACACAAGTACATGAGAATCCCACCTACACATGAGAATCCCACCAACACATGAGAATTACACAAGTACACGATAATCACACAAGTACATGAGAATACCATCAACACATGAGAATCCCACCAGCACACGAGAATCACACCAGTACATGAGAATCACACCTACACATGAGAATCCCACCAACACATGAGAATTACACAAGTACACGATAATCACACAAGTACATGAGAATACCATCAACACATGAGAATCCCACCAGCACACGAGAATCACACAAGTACATGAGAATCCCACCAACACTTGAGAATCACACAAGTACACGATAATTACACAAGTACATGAGAATCACACAAGTACACGATAATCACACAAGTACATGAGAATCCCACCAACACATGAGAATCACACAAGTACATGAGAATCACACAAGTACACGATAATCACACAAGTACATGAGAATCCCACCAACACTTGAGAATCACACAAGTACATGAGAATCACACAAGTACACGATAATCACACAAGTACATGAGAATCACACAAGTACACGATAATCACACAAGTACATGAGAATCACACAAGTACACGATAATCACACAAGTACATGAGAATCCCACCAGCACATGAGAATCCCACCAGCACACGAGAATCACACAAGTACATGAGAATCTTACAAGTACACGAGAATCCTACCAACACATGAGAATCACACAAGTACATGAGAATCCCACCTACACATGAGAATCACACAAGTAGATGATTATTACACAAGTACACGATAATCACACAAGTACATGAGAATCTTACAAGTACACGAGAATCCTACCAGCACACGAGAATCACACAAGTACATGAAAATCCCACCTACACATGAGAATCCCACCAACACATGAGAATCACACAAGTACATGAGAATTACACAAGTACATGAGAATCCCACCAACACATGAGAATCCCACCAGCACACGAGTATCACACAAGTACATGAGAATCCCACCAACACATGAGAATCACATAAGCACATGAGAATCCCACCAGCATACAAGAATCACCAGAATCACACAGGTACATGAGAATACCATCAACACATGAGAATCCCACCAGCACACGAGAATCACACCAGTACATGAGAATCACACCTACACATGAGAATCCCACCAACACATGAGAATTACACAAGTACACGATAATCACACAAGTACATGAGAATACCATCAACACATGAGAATCCCACCAGCACACGAGAATCACACAAGTACACGAGAATCCTACCAGCACACGAGAATCACACAAGTACATGAAAATCCCACCTACACATGAGAATCCCACCAACACATGAGAATCCCACCAACATATGAGAATCAAACAAGTACATGAGAATTACACAAGTACATGAAAATCCCACCAACACATGAGAATCCCACCAGCACACGAGTATCACACAAGTACATGAGAATCCCACCAACACATGAGAATCACACAAGCACATGAGAATCCCACCAGCACATGAGAATCCCACCAGCATACAAGAATCACCAGAATCACACAAGTACATGAGAATACCATCAACACATGAGAATCCCACCAGCACACGAGAATCACACCAGTACATGAGAATCACACCTACACATGAGAATCCCACCAACACATGAGAATTACACAAGTACACGATAATCACACAAGTACATGAGAATCCCACCAACACATGAGAATCCCACCAGCACACGAGTATCACACAAGTACATGAGAATCCCACCAACACTTGAGAATCACACAAGTACATGAGAATCACACAAGTACACGATAATTACACAAGTACATGAGAATCACACAAGTACACGATAATCACACAAGTACATGAGAATCCCACCAACACATGAGAATCCCACCAGCACACGAGTATCACACAAGTACATGAGAATCCCACCAACACTTGAGAATCACACAAGTACATGAGAATCACACAAGTACATGAGAATCCCACCTACACATGAGAATCACACAAGTAGATGATTATTACACAAGTACACGATAATCACACAAGTACATGAGAATCTTACAAGTACACGAGAATCCTACCAGCACACGAGAATCACACAAGTACATGAAAATCCCACCTACACATGAGAATCCCACCAACACATGAGAATCACACAAGTACATGAGAATTACACAAGTACATGAGAATCCCACCAACACATGAGAATCCCACCAGCACACGAGTATCACACAAGTACATGAGAATCCCACCAACACATGAGAATCACATAAGCACATGAGAATCCCACCAGCATACAAGAATCACCAGAATCACACAGGTACATGAGAATACCATCAACACATGAGAATCCCACCAGCACACGAGAATCACACCAGTACATGAGAATCACACCTACACATGAGAATCCCACCAACACATGAGAATTACACAAGTACACGATAATCACACAAGTACATGAGAATACCATCAACACATGAGAATCCCACCAGCACACGAGAATCACACAAGTACACGAGAATCCTACCAGCACACGAGAATCACACAAGTACATGAAAATCCCACCTACACATGAGAATCCCACCAACACATGAGAATCCCACCAACATATGAGAATCAAACAAGTACATGAGAATTACACAAGTACATGAAAATCCCACCAACACATGAGAATCCCACCAGCACACGAGTATCACACAAGTACATGAGAATCCCACCAACACATGAGAATCACACAAGCACATGAGAATCCCACCAGCACATGAGAATCCCACCAGCATACAAGAATCACCAGAATCACACAAGTACATGAGAATACCATCAACACATGAGAATCCCACCAGCACACGAGAATCACACCAGTACATGAGAATCACACCTACACATGAGAATCCCACCAACACATGAGAATTACACAAGTACACGATAATCACACAAGTACATGAGAATCCCACCAACACATGAGAATCCCACCAGCACACGAGTATCACACAAGTACATGAGAATCCCACCAACACTTGAGAATCACACAAGTACATGAGAATCACACAAGTACACGATAATTACACAAGTACATGAGAATCACACAAGTACACGATAATCACACAAGTACATGAGAATCCCACCAACACATGAGAATCCCACCAGCACACGAGTATCACACAAGTACATGAGAATCCCACCAACACTTGAGAATCACACAAGTACATGAGAATCACACAAGTACACGATAATCACACAAGTACATGAGAATCCCACCAACACATGAGAATCCCACCAGCACACGAGAATCACACAAGTACATGAGAATCCCACCAACACAAGAGAATCCCACCAGCACACGAGAATCACACAAGTACATGAGAATCACATCAACACTTGAGAATCACACAAGTACATGAGAATCCCACCAACACATGAGAATCCCACCAGCACACGAGAATCACACAAGTACAAAAGAATCAAACAAGTACACAAGAATCACACCAACACATGAGAATCACACAAGTACAAGAGAATCCCACCAACACATGAGAATCCGACAGCACACAAGAATCACACAAGTACAAGAGAATCTTACAAGTACACGAGAATCCTACCAACACATGAGAATCACACAAGTACATGAGAATCCCACCTACACATGTGAATCCCACCAACACATGAGAATCACACAAGTACATGAGAATCACACCAACACATGAGAATCATCCCAGAACACGAGAACCACATTGTATACATGTGTGTGATACTAGTAAAATATAATAGATATCAGAACAATCCCTACTTCAACTGTCTCCACATTCTCAGATGTTGTACATATATGGAGGCAGCATTTTGTAGAGCAGGATGAGGTGAGAAGATTGTACATAGTGTCATATCTGCATGTTGCATGTTATAGAGCAGGAGGAGCTGAGCAGATTATACATAGTGTCCTATCGGCAGGCAGCACGTTATAGAGTAGGAGGAGTTGAGACGATTGTTCATCATGTCCTATCTGCAGATAGTATGTCATAGAGCAGGAGGAGCTGAGCAAATTGTACACATGTGTCCTATCTGCAGGCAGCATGTTATAGAGCAGAAGGAGCTGAGCAGATTATACATAGTGTCCTATCTGCAGGCAGCACGTTATAGAGTAGGAGGATTTGAGAAGATTGTTCATAGTGTCCTATCTGCAGGCAGCATGTTATAGAGTAGGAGGATTTGAGAAGATTGTTCATAGTGTCCTATCTGCAGGCAGCATGCTTTAGAGCAGGACGAGCTGAGGAAATTGTACAAAGTGTACTATCTGCAGGCAGCATGTTATATAGCAGGAGGAACTGAGAAGATTGTACAAAGTGTCCTATCTGCTGGCAGCAAGTTATATAGCAGGCGCTGAGAAGATTTTACATATTCTTGTACATGCTCTATAACACGCCTTGCTGATAGGACGCTATGTGAAACAAAACATACAAGGTAAAGAATTTGGGTTTTTACAATTTTAAAGTGATATAATGGCTCATAATGTGATTCCTTCCTTCGGTTGGCTCCATACCATGGTGCTATTGTAAACATATTCTTCCCGATGGACGTTACTTACTCCTATTGTATGCAATCCTTTCCGGGGACTGTCTAATATCTTAAAGTGGCTCCAGTTACCAGACAAAGGAGACTTGGTACATAAGGGAACAAAGTGACTTTCTCTGTCTGAAGACCCATTCATTTGAATAATCCATAAGTGTTCGCTCTTGCTAGTAAACTCTGCTGCTCATATGTAAAGTGACGGTGACGGAGGACTTGGGGGATGTTTGGGACACAGAAGCCATTCTTGGTACGCGGGGTGACACAGTGACACAGCCGGTACTCATGCATTAAACATGGCGCTGTATGGATAATTATTACTCTGGGTTTGGATGGCGCTGCAGGTTCTCCTCATCATTCCCCATCCCTGGGGGGCTCAGTCCTTCCTCACAAGTTGGGGGAGGGGGGAGGAAGAAATTGCTGGAGGGGTTTATAAAGTTGTCTTTGATTCCAATCCTCAACAGCTCCCGGTGGAATATAAACTGCTGTGGCAATATCCCCGCAGCCCGAAGATTTCATTATCTAAGCAGCGGAGTATGAGAATGGAAATGTGTGTGCGGCAGCGTTACTGCACTACATGGCATGTGGACGTCTGCTATATCTTCCACTATGATTATTGTTATGGCGGTATTACATGTATTCTAAGACATTGCAATCCAATAACATAGAGATAAATGTACATTTCTTTGTCCCGGGGGGGGGGGGGGGGTATAGCTTACAGCTCATGGGATGTGATGGAAAATCTGTACAGTTCTCTGAATTGCCACTCGCTATATATAGCATCGCTCTCCTTTTATCTGGCGCGGAGGCTGTGTGCCCCTCAGGCGGCAACCATGGCACCTCCTATAGATACTGTCTATGTATAGAACACTTACATGTCCTAGCAGGAGGTATGATGCTGGATTACTAAAGAGGACCTCACCTTTTAACAAAGTTTGCAGAAAATAGTAGCCTAATGTGTGTACATGAGGAGTAACAATGTTTCTGGACATCATATTATCAGCATTTTCAAATAACATTTATCTTTTTTTTAGAGAGACCTAGCTGCTGTGACTCACTGATCCCCCTCCCTTCTGCATAGGGCTTTTATGCAATCTCTGTAATCAAAAATTTCCCAAAAGTTTAGACTGGGAAAGCTAGACCTCTAAGTCAGTAACTGTGGAAAGCCATCCAGCTATCCCTCTAAAGCCCCCAGTTATGTCCAGCTTTTCCACAATTAGGGAGGTTTGGATGCAACCACTCTGGGAAGCCGTCCAGTTACTACTCCAAAGCCTGGACCCTGGTACCAGGGATCCCAGTTTTTCACAGAATATGAAGGGTTCATCAGGACCCCCATGCCTTCTGGGATCATTGGACACTTTATATGGTACCAGATACCTGTACACAACCAGGTCCTGGTACCTATACACAACCAGATCCAATCCTTGTACCTGTACACAACCAGATCCCTGTAAATATACATAGCCAGATCCAGCACCTGTACACAACCAGATCTCTGTACCTATCCGCAATCAGATGGTCCTGGACCTCTGAACCAGCCAAGGACCCCAACTTTTCCTCTCTCTTGTCCAGTTTTAAGGAGGCTGCAGGATACTGTGAATAAAAGCTAGACTGGAGGTGCTGAGCAATAGTGGCTGCACTAGATCTCATGTCCATATTGCACTGAAATGCTGGTTCACATATGAATAAAAATGAAGATTTCTCAGCATTCAGGACAGAGCTTTTCTCAAGAGAGCCATTTCCGACTCAGCAAAACCTTCTGGATGGATAAAGAGCTGTTTACCCTGCTCATACATCCTGATACATCCTCATCCTCAGGCTATTTGTGCAGTTACTGCCGGCCTCCACGTAACACCATATGGTCCTGTCATAAAAATGGAAATGATGGACTTTCCCTTCATTTACTGCAGATGAAAATGTTATACTGATTATCATCGTTCCTTAGTGCTGACTCTTTCAGGTCTTCATTATCTAAAGAGGACTTGTTACCCCTCCCCCCTGACTATTGTCTATTCCCTGTCATATAACGAATTCCAAGCTTCTTTTCTCAGAACTCTTCATTGTGTCTTTCCTCTATTATTTAGGAATAAATAGTCAACTGGGTGTTACCATTTACATTGCCGTACACACAGTGATACTGTCAGTGTATATAAGGATCAGCCATTTCTCTTAATTAGTAGATCTTATAACAGCGGCACAACACAGGGAAAGACAGAAGCTCCTGACTTAGAGGGGTATTCCCATCTGGGCATTCACATTTAATTTAATTTAATTTATTTGCCACATGTAAAAATAATTTGCTGTGTAAAGATAATTTCTCATAAATGTTGCCATGTTGTTCCTTAGAAAGCTTCCTCGGATACGACCACCTCACATTTTGGTAGTTGTGGCCAGACATTGAGCTATTGAGTCCCGCCTGACCACCTGGCTTCAGCAATCATTACCACAGGACGGCTGTGGGTCATGTACTAACTCCCAGACATGCCATATACAAAAACGTTTTTTTTTTCTTTGTGCAATCACTCCAGCAGAGGTGGTCGTATCCAAGGATACAGTCTTGTTTCTTAGGGACCATATGACTACATTTATGGGAAATTATGTTCACATAGGTAAATTTTTTTAATAACATGTAATTGAAGAAATGTTTATACATGGCAGATTAATGAAACTGAATGTGAATGCCCAGATGAGAATACCCCTTTAATATAGAAGCTCTATGGATGGCAGAGGAGGAGCCACAGCAGCTAGGTCTTCCCACCCCAACACATGACAAATTAACATCATTTTGGGTTAGTCATCTGAGCCCATGGACGTCCATCACTGCCATCTTTGAATATATTTTGGTGAGGTTCCCCTTTTCACTTCTGCAGTAGTGGCCAATATTTTATTTTCCATTACTACTCCCCTTCAGTCCGCTCTGTCCGTGTCATTACTTACAGTTTAATATAATCACCAGAGACATTTTGTATTTATCTTTGTCACCAATGATTCTGTCTCCTGAATCCCCAGCGTATTGTGTGTCCCATCACTGAATAGCTCCTAAACGTCATCCTAAAATATTCCAGTCTTTTCATTCCCCCCCAGCACATGAGCCGCTATATTTCTCCCGTTACTTGTTATTCTGTACGCCTGACACCTTGTCTGCGCACACACACATTGCCAGCCACTTCCTGCAGCTAAAGATTGCTGTAATTTGTCTCTTCAATTTTTCTTACAAAAACTAACTTTCGGTTATTTGCCCTAACATTAAAATCATACACAGAGCAATGACAATTTTACACCGGCAACGGCCTAGTGGGATTGGCGATGCAATTTCATGCTCACAAATTTTTATGATTACTTTTTATGACACATGTGGAAAAAATGGTGAACTGGTTCAGATTCTTTATAGCTCAGTTATTGGCAAGAAACAAATAGTAAATATTCTTACCGATCGATACAGTCCTTAAGATGGTGGATATATACACACAAACACACTCATATTATAGTCACACACATACATTTAGAAAGACACAATATACACACATGAACACACATTTATACAAACACGCTGTCCTTTATGTCTTTTTTATTCTACAATGTCTTTTTTCTTCTACATTTAGGCTGGCCTGGGTCACTTCATGACCTGGAATCTAAAAAACCTATAGGTGGCCTTGGTGGGGGAAAAGGCATAGTTACTCGGCTATGGCTCTAGGTTCCCACATTGCACCAGTACTTTAAACTTTAGTCTTGGATCCAGCCAAACAATCCAGGGGGATCATGTGAGTTGCTACAGACAATAAGTGTCCTCCTCAGACCACAGGATGTCGTTCCCCTATACAATGTGACTTCCTTTTCTATTTTTGTCTTGTGGTCTGAGGAGGCTACTTGTTGGATGAAACCTCCGAAACTTAAAACTGGGTGCAAACCCAAAAACTGGAGATATTAGTGCGAAAGAATCTGGAGTTGGGGCAGGATAAGTATGCACTCCAGCTTCAGGAAAAGTCCCTTTAAAAAGGTTTTCCCGCGGATATGGGCCTAACTTGCTGATCAGTGGGGGTCTCATCACTGAGACCCCCACCGATCAGCAAGTCCAGCAATTTCCGTCAGCTCCATAGAGATTAATGGAGAAGAGTGGTCATGCGCGGGAGTCTGCTTCATTACTCTGACGGAGTGACAAAGAGTCCAACATAGGTACCTGGGACCCCATCGGACCCCTTTTTCGTGATCTGTGGGGGTCTCATCACTGAGACCCTCACCGATCAGCAAATTAGGCCCGATCCTGTGGATAGGGCCTAATTTGTGTACGTGGGAAAACCCCTTTAATGACTTATTCTAAGTATACGTCATCAATAAAACAGTTTCAGAAAACTCCTTTAATGTATATTCCACTTCAGACATTTTATCCTTGCTTTATTGTAAAGGACTAACCTTCTGTCCTGATGGTGAATGGAGAATCTGCTAGACGCTTGGCTGAAAACTGTCCACCGAGAGAAGTCATCAGGAAGCAAAGAGTAAAAAATCCGATCCCCAGGACAAAAATCCTAAAAGCAAGTTAATAAGTTATAAAAACAGATATCAGGGTATTAATTAGAAATAAGGCGATGCATTTTGAGATAAGCTCATTTTTATACTTGAGTTGTAATGTAATAACAATATACCTAATCATATTACTTGAATTCTGCATTTTTACCAATTTTCCCCTCAGTAGGTTCTATCTCTAGTTCTCAGTTGTCTCCGAGCTGGTGGTGGATACCAGCTGCCACTATATTTCCCATATGTTATGTCCCGCTGGATGGGCCATTACTAAATTTAGCTACAGCTAGTTTCCTGGTGGGCTGGAGAGAGTTTGGCTCTCCCATGTCACCTGTTGGTTTTCTTAGTTTTGAAGACAGAAGTTTCCCTGGTTTTTATCTAGCTAATAGTTATACTTTGCTGCTACCTACATCCAAAGAGTAGTAGTGATACCTGCACACCATATCCCTAATATTTAAGGCTTAATGTATGATATATTTTTTGTGTCACAACTCTGGATGTCTTTTCTGAAGAATCCAAGGCTGGAGTCAATAAATTCTCTCTCTGTCTGGATTTTGGGACAGTGTGTCAGTGATTTAGTCTTTGATACTAGTGCTTCCTTAGTTTGCATCTCAGTGTAGTAATACCACAGACACTGCCACCTGGCCGCCAACGCAGCAGAGCTAATCCAGCTCCTACTAGTCAGCACTCTAACTATTTTGACTAGCGTTAAGTTTTCATCTTCCAGATACACAGCCAAACAATTCACCATCTTGGGTGTGCCTGTAGGAGGAACCGTTCTGCAGCCTGTTACTTGCTGCTGTTTTGAAGAGACTGCCTGCCATTGAAGAGACTGTGATTTATCTTTAAGATTTCTGTCTCCAAGTGTGATCCCTGGCCTGCTGCTAAGACCACGGGCCTCCCCTTCACCATGATTTGCGACCACATGAATACCCTTATAGATTTCTATGGCTCCCGGTCACTATGCAGTGAGCACTGTCATGGGCACACCCGCAATCCTCTGTACGGATCGTGGGTACACCCATGCCCTTCCCTGCGGTGTGGCAACCCTCCGCCCGGACTTACCTATCCAATGCTCCTGCTTCCCGATCAGGCCTTGATCCAGCTGCCAGACTAGGCTGCGTGCGTCCCAGCTCACTAGGGTGCATACGCTGGCAGTTCAATATTTAAAGGGCCAGCGTCCTCCTGATTGGCGTTGGCTAATTCGGCAACTCCCTTCCTTCCTTGCCGCATCTTCCAGGTTCTTCCAAGGTTCTCAGACCTAGCTTTCCATAGCGTTCCCAGACGCTCCTCTCTCCAGTGTTCCCAGACGCTCATGTCCTGGCGTTCCCAGACACTCCTGTCTCCAGCGTTCCCAGACACTCCTGTCTCCAGCGTTCCCATACACTCCTGTGTCTCCAGCGTTCCCAGACGCTCCTGTGTCCTGCATGTCTCCAGCGTTCCCAGAAGCCCCTAGTGGCTCCTGCATTCCAGCGTTCCCAGACGGCTACAAGCCACCAGCTCTCCTCCGTGGACCTGTCTGTTCCTGTCTGCTTGGGTCCTGTGCCAGCTGCCTGCCGTGAGTTCCAGCTCAACCTTCCAAGCCGTACTCCTACTGTCATCCCAGGCTCGGACTGTGTCCTGCTACTCCTGTTTCCCTGGCTGCCACTGCGGGCCTAGTGGCAACCGTGGAACGACCTGGTGGCACCCCGCCGCAGAAAGACCATCCCGCTTTGCGGCGTGCTCAGGTGAAGACCAGGTGCCACTTAGACTCCGGTCCCGGGTTGCGGCCAGTACCATCACCATCTCCCGTGGTGGTCCAGATGGTCCACCAGTCCACAGACTCCTCCTTCTGGACTCTTCCTGCCTGGTACTCCCAGGTACCTTGCAGTGTCTGTGTACCGTTACAAGCACATGGTGCACATACCAGACCGGAGTCAAGAAGCCGCGACATGTCTGATACTTTGGAAGAGATGCAGTGGGGCAGCTTGTCTGCCTATGGAAGGAGGAGGATTAAGAGCGCTCACCTCTGCCCCTCCTCCTCCTGGCCCTGCGTTCGCCTGGGATCCGGTCCAGGCGAGCGCACAGCTATCTAAATGAGTCTCTAATATGCATATAGGAAATATGATGAAATTGAAAACTTAGTATAAGCACATTTGACCCTTCCTCCCTATTCCCCTCCACAGACGCATGTAATTGGATCTCTCAGTGAACTAGCAGTCAGTCTTCAGAGACCAAGACGGATTCAGCACAGATCACAGTTTGAATGTCAGTATAGGAAAAGGTAAGATAAAAGGAGTCGTTTTCTCTTATGAAATATATTATAAAGTAATATCATAGTTTCATATTGATTCATGGAAAATTTTTCTATAAGAATTTTTAATATATTCTTACCTGAACGGCCTGAGAGTGAGAAAACATCTTCGCACCAGAACCTTCCCATCAGAGTTGACAGACAACATCCTTGTACCCAAATGTTAAAAGACTTATGCAGTATCGGGACGGAGCTCCACCCTACAAGCAAATCTCAGCATTATTACATATGGCCCATATTTCCTATAGTCTAACAATTCCACAGAAGATTGTTGTACATTGTGCCCATCCACCTAAAGAATGATAAATAATTTGACAACTGGGCGTTTCCAGATGAAGGCGTGTCTAAGCACAATCTGTTGCCCAATCAGTGCTGGCAGTGCAAACGGGAAAATAGTCGGACTGATAACATCTAGTTGTCAATCATATTCAGAAATTTCTTGAAGGAAATAACACAAGAAATGCACAAGAGATTTTCGGGAAAAAATCTACAGATTCACAGTTAATAAAACTAGTAAATACAGAAATGTCAGGAGAGGTGACAGCTCCTCTGATATAGTATTAACACATATATAATACATATACTACTACAGAGTTATTACTCCCCCTACAGCAGTAATACATCAATTCTATATAATCTGACAGTCACCAGACCATGAAGGCATTTTTATTGTATTCTCCAATTGCTGAACTAAATTTATTTAGTGACTTATTGACAGACAAAAGATTTGTGCAAAATATACATTTTTCTTATACATTACATACAAATAAAGATAATTAAAGGGACACTGTCACCAGATTTTACCCTATTAGACTACTAGCCCCCGCCAGATAGGGGATGAAATGTCCCTTCTAGGATACCATCCTTACGTGAAATAAATCTACTCCAAGGTCATATGAAAATTAGCAGAAAAGAGTCATTTGCATGCAAAGGCCCCAGAAAAGCATCAATTTAGACGCCTCTATCTTTGGTGCTATTGTTCCTAGAAACATGCTAAGGTATCATATTAAAGATAGGAGTCTCATCTCCAGACTGTATCAGGGTTTTTATCTATAGATGCAGATATACAGACAGTTACACACAGAGCAGGGAACATAGGTTGCAGATAAAAATACAATTCTTGCTTTTTATTTTACTTTATCTCTAATACTGTAGGTCACAGAGCCACAGACCTAAGGTAATGAGATTCTCTATGTATATTTGCTATGTATATTATCCCTGTACTGTGACATCACTGTGTGTATTATCCCTGTACTGTGACATCACTGTGTGTATTATCTCTGTACTGTGACATCACTGTGTATTATCCATGTAATGTGACATCACTGTGTGTATTATCCCTGTACTGTGACATCACTGTGTGTATTATCACTGTACTGTGACATCACGGTGTGTATTATCCCTGTAGTGTGACATCACTGTGTGTATTATCCCTGTACTGTGACATCACTGTGTGTATTATCCCTGTACTGTGAAATCACTGTGTGTATTATCTCTGTACTGTGACATCACTGTGTGTATTATCCCTGTACTGTGACATCACTATGTGCATCATTCCAATATTTCAACCTGACTGTGTATATTATTTCATTACTATGACATTATTTTGTGAATCAGGGAGATCAACACAGTCACTAAATGAATCACTAAGTGGCCAGTTATCTTTGTATGCTGTTTGTAGAAGGTTTAGGTTAGGTTAGGTTTAGGTTCTGTCCCTAATGTTGTACATATACTTGTACTCAGGCCACAGGAAGCCTAGACTGGGGTAAGGATGAGGCCTGGGGGATTTTCATTTCCAGATAATACAATATTAGAAAGCTAGTAGTGTGCACACAGTCATATAACCCAATGTACCCGAGGAGCTCATCCTGACAGGCTCCAGTCCCTCCTCCATCCCTGATTATTATAGTTTGGCTTCTATTCTTGCTATGGATGTGGATTGAGGAGGCCCTGTGTGCCCAGGCTGCGGTCACCAGAGATCACCCAGTCTGCTTCCATCTTCTCTACACTACATAACATTATCAGAGGTGATGGAAGAACAAGATCAAAGCCTGACTGAGCGGCTCCATCAGCCGCCCCTCCGCAGGTCACTTGTAGACCCGCAGGACGGACACACAGGACAAGCTTTATTAGTGTGAGGGATCAGCCTCCTCCATTATCCCCCTGAGCTATGCCCAATTATTAAGGCAGGGGACACATTTATTAAGGGAACATGGGCCTAACGCTAGACTTACAACCATGTGATGGATCGTACTATCACTAGCCCCCTATTCCAGGAACAGATTGAGGAGTTTTCACCCATAAAGTAAAAATCAGTTATGGAGAAAGGTATCCAGAGGAGGGACAATCTTGGAAGATGTGGGATACAACTAATGAGACTCATGAGAATCCTTGTTTTATCATCTCTGTACTGTGATATCACTGTGTGCATTACCCCTGTACTGTAACATCACCGCATGTATTTACCTTGTACTGTGACATCACTGTGTGTATTGCCCCTGTACTGTAACATCACCGCATGTATTTACCTTGTACTGTGACATCACTGTGTGTATTGCCCCTGTACTGTGACATTACTGTATGTATTATCCCTGTACTGTGACATTACTGCGTGTATTATTCCTGCACTGTGACATCACTGTGTGTATTATCCCTGTACTGTGACATTACTGTATGTATTATCCCTGTACTGTGACATTACTGCGTGTATTATTCCTGCACTGTGACATCACAGTGTGTATTATCCCTGTACTGTGACATCACTGTGTTCATTATCCCTGTACTGTGACATCACTGTGTGTATTATCCCTGTACTGTGACATCACTGTGTCTATTATCCCTGTACTGTGACATCAATGTGTGTATTATCCCTGTACTGTGACATTACTGTGTGTATTATCCCTGCACTGTGACATCACTGTGTGTATTATCCCTGTACTGTGACATCAATGTGTGTATTATCCCTGTACTGTGACATTACTGTGTGTATTATCCCTGCACTGTGACATCACTGTGTATTATACCTGTGCTGTGAGATCACTGTGTGTATTATCCCTGCACTGTGACATCACTGTGTGTATTATCCCTGTACTGTGACATCACTGTATGTATTATCCCTGTACTGTGACATCATGATATGTAAGTTTGCTTTTTAGAACCTGTGACTAGTTATCCATGTTCCATGTTACACACAACTTTTTAATACAGACGTGTAACATTAAGCTGCTGAATGTCCACTAATAATTTTTAATATTTTTTCCACCCATTCATAACTTGAACACTATTGAAGTAAATTCAGACCAAAGGAAAATATCAGTTGTTATGGTAACGGGTCTGCTCTCATTATACGCTATAGTACACATTACTGCTTAGCGCCCGCAGTGACCCGGCTCATAGTAGCGCTCTATAATGTAAGTCTGAGGGTAATATGCCAAACCCCTGAGACAGCGGCAGAGCGGCACACGAATCCTGCAGGTGAGCGGTGAATATGCTGCAGGAGGGCGCAGGGGCGGCTGCTGATTGCCGGATTATGCTGGAGAGGTAATGGCTCTTGTTTAACCTGACAATGTATAGTTATGCCAGAAAGCGGAACCTGGAATGAATGCAGATCATCCGTGCTGCGCTGTCTACAAGTTCCTAATCTATAAATAACTCCATGTCCAGACTGTACGAGCAGAACCTGGCCCGGATCCAATGGCCGATCCAACACCCTAGCAGCGGGGCCTGGACGAGCCGCTCACTGGCTGCCAACTCTGGTGGAGGTAGATATCATGGATTGCAATGGTGAAGCAAGATTTCGCTGCTCCCTGCTCTCCTACTATAAGTAGTGGGAAGGGTATAAAGGGTAGGGGTCACTAGGAGGGGTGTTATATTTTGTGGGTACACTTGGCACCAGGATAAGGGCACGTAATAAATTTGAATGAACGCTGTAGCTACACTAATGCAGAAACATATCTTGTTCAATCCCTGAGCTGAGTGGTTTTGCTGAAAAACCTATTATAACATTCAGGATTTTGGGAAAGCTGGATTGCCTTCAACTTGCGCATTGCAATTTACTTACCCGGTCCATTCGCGTTCCAGCGGCGGATTCTCTGACGAGCGTTCGGGTCTTCCGGCGATTCATGAAGGTCCTGCGCCCGATGTCCACCAGGTGGCGCTGCTGCGCCGAAGTCCGCCGAGGTGCCCCGGAGTTCATCGTCTTCATCTTGGTGCATGTGAGTACGGCCCGTGCGACCAATTTTTTTTTTAAAATGCGGCGGTTTTTCCGAATCCGTCGGGTTACCGTTCGGCCACGCCCCCCGATTTCCGTCGCGTGCATGCCAGCGCTGATGCGCCACAAACCGATCGCGTGCGCCAAAATCCCGGGGCAATTCAGGGAAAATCGGCGCAAATTGGAAATATTTGGGTAACACGTCAGGAAAACGCGAATCGGGCCCTTAGTAAATGACCCCCAATGTGTGCCGTATTTTGATCCACAGTTTCCCAGTTCATAGCGACCCACAAGATTGGGCTGTAATTATAGAAAATGTCTAAATGTCAAGTCGTCTTTAGTAAAGTGATATTGTTTTCTATAAGCAGCATAATGCCGACTAACACCAGGCTGTCACAGTATAGTGTCCAATTTGCAGACAGCATGTTATAAAGCAGGGTGAGCTGTGCAGATTGTACATAGTGTCCTATTTGCAGGTAGCATGTTATAGAGCAGGAAGAGCTGAGCAGATTGTACATAGTGGCCTATCTGCAGGCAGCATGTCATAGAGCAGGAGGAGCTGAGCAGTTTGTACAAAGTGCCCTATCAGCAGGCAGCATGTTATAGAGCAGGAGGAGCTGAGCAGTTTGTACAAAGTGCCCTATCAGCAGTAATCATGATATTTAGCAGGGGGAGTTGAGATGATTGCACACAGTGTCCTATCACGAGGCAGCATGTTATAGAGCAGGAGGAGTTGAGCAGATTGTACGTAGTGTCCTATCTGCAGGAATCATGATATTTAGTAAGGGGAGTTGAGAAGATTGTACAAAGTGTTCTATTATGAGGCAGCATGTTATATAGCAAGAGGAGCTGGGCATATTGCACACAGTGGCCTATCTGCAGGAATCATGATATTTAGCAGGGGGAGTAGTGAAGATTGTACATAGGCAGCATCTTATTGAGCAGGAGGAGCTGAGAATATTGTACATAAAGTCCTATCTGCAGGCAGCATGTTATAGAGCAGGAGGAGCTGAGCAGATTGTACATAGTGTCCCATCAGCTGGCAGCATGTCATAGAGCAGGAGGGAATGAGTACATAAGTGTATAAGTGAACATATGTGTGTATATAGGCGTATAAATTTATGTTTTGTTATATAAGTATATAAATATCTATGATTGAGGGTACAAATATACTTTAAAGGGGCCCTCTGCTCTGGGGCCCAGCCTCTCCTAATGACACCCCTGATTATAGAAGCTCTCTTTGAGAGAGGACTATACTTTGTCACCCTCCTTGCCATGAGCTACAATATAAATGTCCCAAAATGTGGTTAACTACAAGTGAAGTGCCTACAGCTGTGTGACACAGAACTGATGAGACTAGACGCTCTGGCATTCCGGCTTTGAGCTCAAGGTTTTGCCTAATGTTCTCACACTGAGTTCATTATCATTGCTGTGGTTGAGGTAGTACAGCTAGAACATTAAAATGTCATTTTGTGGAGGCTACAGATCCCCTTAAGATTACCTTTTGTGCTACAGTAGCTCTTCTACGGATTGGCTTCACCTCCCATGAGAATAAGCCTTGGATGCTCATGACCCAACCAGAGGTCCACCGGTTGTCCTTGTATGGACCACTTCTGGCAAGTACTATTCACTGCATACCGTAAGCTCCCCAGATCTGACATGGAGATGGTATGACCCAGTCTTCCAGCCGTCATCTTTCTGTTTGTCATACATTTCCTTACACAGGAATATTTTTGTGCTATTTTCGTCACATCACTTTAATTTCACGGCTTGTCTTTGTGTTGTCCTAACAATTGTAAGACCCCATTGGAATGTCACCAGAATGAATATAGAAGGACAAGAGATCCTCCAAGGCACCACGTGAAGTCACATTGTCAGACTCTAAATAATACAGTATATTTTAAGGACTCCAGTTATTCAGGTTCATTCATCATCTGAGAAAATGAGTCATTCCAGATGAGATGAAAATCTAATTTTGTCTTATAGTTTGTCTTATAGTTTCCTATCCCAGATTTGTGTCTGACAAAATACCATGAGCCAAGGTAAGAACAGAGATGGGAATTCTCCTCAAATGGGTCAAGGTTTGACCCATTAAAGAGCCTTAAGACATGAGTAGAGATATAAGTCTCCTCCAAAATGAAGATACCGCCAAAAACTACATTCAAGGCTTCTTCTCTCTTCTATCCAACCCTAAAATCTGGATTAGGGGACCTACATCTATTTTGTGGATCATAAACACCTGAGTTAGGAATTCTCCTCATATTGGTCATTGTTTGACCGATTAAAAAAAGAAATTGATGCCCTGAGCAAGTCCAAGGCTTCTGGTCGGGTCTGGTTCAAGAGAACAGCTACCTTCTGAGTTCTGTTTGGGTAGACTTATTTTTAAAGGCTCTTTAATGGGTCACATATTGACCTACATTTACATATAGATGGCTCTAAAGAGACAGCTCTTCTTTCTGTAGGAGATACCATTTCCATTTCCTTCAATGTCTGTGAGTCTCCTTATGGCAGCCCTACAAGGAGAAACATTACACCTCCCAAATATCTAAAAGGGGACACCTTTCCTTTAAGGACAAAATACAATTTTGCCATATTTGCATATACATAGAAGCCCTGACCTAGATATTAAACATCTCATAGGGTTCACTTACCAAAACTTTTAGGCATCCCTAAAACACCATGAAAATCCAAGTGTTTTGGCTATTTCTTACATTACCAATGAGATCAATAGAGTAAGACAACTGTGAGGCATGATGCTCAACTCCTACAATCTCAATATGGGTGGTGGTCTTACAACTGAGGTCATAAGTTAAAGTGAACCTGCTATCAAGAATGTAATTTTTAGCTGGTGACAGGTTCCAATAGCCTATGCTACACTTATTTTAAAAATGCTTTCTTCAACATTCTTAATCAGTACTTTATAAAACTTTATTTCACATTACCTGGCTCCCTGATGTGATGAGACCCAAGGGGAGGCGGCAGCAGCATGTGTGCCTGTGTCAGTCTCCTCTCCTCCACACTCATCCAACTCCTCCCCTCTTCCCGACTTCCTAAGATGTGTATCTGCAGGCAAAGGGAGGGAGGGGGGGCATGGAAAGATGAAGGATGAATGCATGAGGGGACTGAGACACAGGCATATAGACTGCTGCAGTGGCAATCCCCCCGCTGGACTCACCACACACTGCTGGCAGGGAGCGAGGTAATGTGAAATAAAGTTTTGTAAAGTACTGAAATGATTTATAACACTGACAAAGGGATTTTTAAAATCAGCATAGAATAGACTATTGGAACCTGTCACTAGCTAAAAATGACAATCCTTTTGACAGGTTCTCTTTAAGTTCACTCAACCCTCATAATCCTGTACAATTTTGGGCTGTAGTACTAGTTTTGTACAGCTTAGATCAAACACATTCCATACAAAAATGTACTCGCTAGTCTCACCTTATAGCTTTCCCATTATACTTGGGTCACCAGTCATTGCTCCCTGATAATCACTTCTCATTTCATATGTCTACCAATACATATAGCATTATAATGCAATAATATAATATACCCCATTAATATATATTTCATCTCCCAATACACAGAAGGTAAAGCTTCAGGAGAAGCTCATAAGCCGAACCGATCACCTGAACCTACAGCCAGATAGAAGCATTGGCTCCATAGACTACAGAGGGTTAATAGTAGCCTCCATTACCCTTTATGGTGGGTGATATTATCACTTCATCTGTAGATATAGCTGCCTAGTTCTGTACAGACTCTTCTGGCGATTCCCTATGTCCGGATTACATCATACAGTGAGGGATTGCACTTTGTATGTAATTCAGACGGAGAAGAGTGAGGACCTTAATGTCATGCAGAGAGAGGCAGAAGCTGCAAATGATTATGGATATCCCTTTCACTGCATATTATCACATATTAGCACAACATATCAATGCACTGGAATCTATGTGCATATATATATATATATATATATTTCTAAATATACAAAATGTGTATATAAATGCATATTGCTGATATATTTCTACACACCATATATTCATACAGATAGAAATTGTACATATATATATATATATATATATATATATATATATATCTTTGTCTTTCGCTCTATGTTCCAAAAAGACCACCTCTTTGAGAAAACAACCCCCTTATCCCAACCACTTTCTCAGTTCCATCACATACTATACATAATAATATAAGACAGGGACCCCCCCCCCCCCCTTGGAAGATCACTTTTCAATGCAATTTTAAGTGATTGTCTCAATGTACTGTATAGATAGATAGATAGATAGATAGATAGATAGATAGATAGATAGATACACAGCCTATTCATAACTATAAGTCATATTCTAAAAGTACCAACATCTTACACAAATATGACCTTATCAGTAAGACTTCTGTATGGTATAGTAACTGCTATATTATAATATACTACCTGCAGGCTACATAACGTAGAGTTTGGACACGTATATATGGCGACATAGGTAAATAACATGAACACTAAAGGGTTTAGTCTGGTTCATTGTAACGTGACACTGCCCACCATAGGACGCGCCTGATATGCATCTTGCTGATACTGTAACAATTTCTCATTATGTGTAAACAATACAGTCATATTGACAAAATAGTGCAAAATATTTACAATGTATAAATGTTTACTAAGTAAATCTAAATTTTACAACATATAGATAAATAATAAATAGATAGATACAAAGATAGATAGAAACTCTCCTGTAGACAAATGACCTGAATACTGCACATATATAGTTAAGCTGGATACAGCCCTATATGTCACCTATGTAGAGACTCATATATCCAGATGATGTGATGACACATGGCACGCTGTTGGCAGCCTCATACCACTTATTGATACATATTATTAGATCTTCATATTCCATTCTATCTACATTTGCAATGATTCTGTAATAGAGTATTGCCCAATGCCAGTGCATGGTACAATATGTGTCTGCTGTCTCATAGGGTATAAGACAGAAGACATAACATACCCCCATTAATACCCACAATAATGCCAACACTTTAGCTTCCTGCAATGCATATCAGTTACCTCTCATCAGCACCGGAACCAGGACAGACTATAATAAATCCAGAATATAATCCCTATGCACATACAACAAACTGAGCCAGAGGTGCCCAGTCTTCACTTGCATACAAAGCATCAAGTGATCCATCATCATCATCATCCCTCCTGCCCAGATGCCCAGTGCACATAGGTAAGCAATAACTCACAAGTGCCCATACCCTGAGTGCCAGTGGTAAGTTAGCAGCAGAGGTAATTGGGTGCCAGGCTATTCCAGGGTAGCAGAGGATGCTCCATGCTCCATGTCTCCTCCACAGACCTGCCATGCACTGAGCTCTGCCAGCTGAGTGTGGGGGCTGCATTGTTTTCAGCCGGCTGGATGACACCTACTACAACCGCGCCATCTGCTGGTGAGCACTAGGTATTACAGGCTCCCTAGTACTGCTGTAGAAGACTAGGAATGTTTAACCCTCTCCATGCCATAAATCTGCCCATTTTCTTGAATATTATAAATTACATAAAATAGATCTATGTCTATACTAAATGTAGAAACAGATCCTAATAAGAGCAGCATTCAAGCTCTGCTGCACAGCTGTTGATAAGAAGTTTCTTACCATTTCTATAACAAGACACTAGCTGCTGTAGATAAGATTCTAAATTGAATAATTATAATAATTCCTTTATTTATATAGCGTACACAGATTACACAGCGCTACACAGAGATTTTGCCAAATATTATTATTATCATTATTAAATTTAGTCCTAAATAATAGCAGTTTTGTAAATTTGAACATTATGTTACAAAAAGCCTGACAAAAAAGGATTGGAAATCCAGCAGCACCAAAGCAATAACAAAAAAACAAACTCTCTGTTAGTATATATAAGGTAACCAAAAGAGTCAATGTTTTTCTTCCTGGAAAATGTAATTACATCTTTAACAAAGACATATCCCTTTAATGCCCAGAATTATGCCAACAGCTCAGTGTGGTGTCACATAATGCAAATCAGTTACTTCTTACAATCAATTTCTTTTGTAGCTTTAATAAATTATTTCAGGAAACTAAATTTCTTACAATTTTGTCAGTCTCTAGGGTGATTTTTTTAATCAATGAAAATTGATTCCACGCTTAATGCTCACTATGAGGAAAATGATGACAAACACTCCCCATGTATATACTTTCTATATTGTATTTGTATGGCACATTGGGCCCAGCACACATTGGGGGAGATTTACTTACCCGTCCGATTGAGTTCACCTAAAGTGCATTGTTCGACGATAATGCACTCTGCCGCGACTCACTAAGATCGTGCGCCCGATATCCTGCATGTGTCGCTTCCCCGCTCAGGTCCACCGGAGTTCACCTTCTTCTTCCTGGTGCATGTGAGTGCATTGTCTTGCAACACAATTTAAAAGTTAAATCCTGCGCTCAGTCCGAATCATTCTGATCGTCCAACGGCCCCCCCCCCACGATTTCTGCCACATGAAATCAGCATAGCTGTGCCAAAATCTGATTGTGTGCGACACAATCCCAGTGCAAACCCCTGTTAAATACCTGTCAAAGCTAAGTTATCCCCGAATACAGCGAACAGTACGACGAAAGTGCGATCCACGACCCTTAATAAATAAGCCCCATTGTAATTCTGGCAACTCATTCTCCATCGATCCATATTAAACAGATGCTTGGAGCCTCAAAATTTTGTTGTCTACAACTTGATTTCAGGGGCCAATGTGTTACTTTGGAGAACCCTATGGTACTAGGATGGACCAGTCTGACCTTGATTGTATGTATAAAATGGACAGATTTAGAATATATGAATATATATATATATATATATATATATATATATATATATATATATATATATATATATATATATAATATTATATAGTAAATTTTAAATATTTATTTATTTAATTTTGTTATATTATATAATATATTATATTTTATTTTAATATAATATATTATAATTCATAAATACATATAATGTATATATTATTGTATATCATATATATAATGCTGTCTTTGGGGCATGTGCTAATCTGAATACATATGAACTGGATAGAGTTAACAGTATGGCCATGCAGTTATATACATCTGCCATTCATTTCACTAGTATTGGTCGCCGCAGCCAACAGGGATATCAGCCAAACCAGAGTCTCCTCTAAAAGGAAGATACCACCAAGATCTACATGCAGGGCTTCTCACTCATCACTAGCAGTTATATAAATATACTATATACATGCCCTGGAACAAGGGTGGATATAACCATAATGCAACCCAAACCATTGATTAGGGCCCCAGAGATCAGAGGGGCCCCACATTGACATCCTCAGGACACCAGTTACAAAGCATCGAGGCATATATTCAGAGTGCTGTTATGAATTAGGGTGCCCCCAGAAGAACCAAACCCGCCCCTGCCCATGAGGCATTCGTATGGCATTGTATGGGCATGTTGGGTTATGCCTTAGTCCGCAGCAGAGCTACAGACTCGCAGATGTGCGGTTTTAATTTCTGGGGCGTAAAGTGCTGTCTCTGTGATTACATTGTTGCCTCTTCATGTATACATTTACAGCTCGTAGACATAGCAGCCTCCGGGGTATAAATAATATATGCTGCCTCTGCTGCGAAGCATAAGGTGTGACGGGGAGGTGAGATCTATACACATACTTATCATCTGTAAACGCGCATTCACAGGCATTTCCTCCCGTTTCCCCGCTGACGCCAGAGCTGTATTTGAGGAGCAGGGTGGAGAGAGATAAATTTAGATAGATCCGTGCAGCACAATGTCTATATGCTCCCAGAGTACAGATGAATCCAGTCACTGATCTCCATCTCCTCTTCTCGGGGAGAATGGGGGCTATTGATCTCGATTACGTCTGCTCCTATTGATGAACTAATATCATCGGAGCTGCAGCGCTTCTTCAGTATTTTCACTTCTAATCTCACTGTGTTCATTTTTATCCCACTGGAAGGGATTGTGTTGTATGGATTAGAGCCATGGCTATGCTCATGAAGAGGGTTTGAGGAGAAGTAGACGAAGATAAGCTCCTTATTTAAAGAGAAATGTCCTTTTTATATTATCATGTTTTTTTTAGGTACAATATTCTGTGCAGATTCATTTCTAAGTGTATTTTCATGTGATAAGGAACTCTACATCCTCTGCATAGGCATAGCTTTGAAAATATAATATGCCGGCTATGTTGTGCCACCACTAGAGGGAGCTCTGGAGCTTACTGTATGCTGTGTTACTATAGAATTAAATGTATTCATCACTGGCCTAAGTGGACACAGGATATCGCTTTCTGTACATCACAAGTGACATCCCAGGCACCATTGAGGGAGAAGCAGGTCCTAAGAACCCCTGCTCTTCCAGTGTCAAAGGCTGAGATATTCCCCAATGTTTGCACCTAGACCTAGAACACCATGGAAACTAGTCTTAATTAAAAAATCACAAACATTTATTTGGAGTAAAATTAGTGGAACTCCTTCACCTAGCTGGCTGTCCTGCTGTCTTACTTCTCTTATTGCGATATAAGGATCGATTTTGGGATTTATTTTAAATGGCAGGCGGTGAAGAAGTGAAAAACAAGTGAGAACAACTTGGTCAAAATATTGTGGCCATTGTGCTGCTGATTGATTTGTTTCTTCTTTTATTAAAATCAGCCCACTCATCAAAGAGATATGGCCCCCAGAAGTTTATATTTGACTTAGCTCATATTAGCCAAGGGGCGGTGACACACACCCTCATAAAATATAAAGGTTACCGCCTCCTTGGCTACTATGAGCATACAGTATAAACTTTTGCGCACCATATCTCTTGTGGGTGGACTAAACTTATAGAAAAAAAACAGGCACCAAATTGATCAGGATTAGAGCGTCAATCAGATGAGGCAGGTCGTTCAGTTTCATGCATTTGGTGTCAGGACTGCTTTAAAGGGGGTTAACAGAAATTCTAGTAAACCCTTGGAGGGTGGAGATAGGGGTGGCTAAAAACAAAAAGTTTACTTGTACTTCTCTGGCTCATAGTTACTGCATTGCTTTGTACTTCTGGTCTTTGGAAGGGTTGGTGGGACACAGAACCCCTTGGACCACCGGATGTCCCATGGTCCAAGGAGACCACCAATTGTCCCCTACACTTCTCGCAGTGTCGAAAACCGTAACCGAGAGCCAGAGCTGGGTAAACACACCAATGGTGTTTGTCCAAAATATGAGAAAAACCTCCCTAAGGTAACGACCAACATGTGCAATTATTATTTTTACCCTGTCGGTGTTGTCAACTCTATAACTATGGAATTTTGGACCCAATTAGGAAAGTATAAGTATAGATAGGATAGATACCCACTGTTGGTATGGATTATAAATAAGTGAAATTGTTGCATATAGAGACTACATTATACCAGTGTGCACCTGTATACAAGGTACAGACCCAGCAGTAGATATGATCCAAAATGAAAACTAATTTCTTCAATACTACTAGGAGACTAACAGATGCCAGAGCTCCATTGTAGGAGGGAACATACTGTTATTCCAGGTTAATAGATATACCGCACAGTAATGCAACACCACTGCCAACCTCATTTGCTCTCTTCCCCTAACAGATGCTTGCTCTTTCCCCAGGCAACTCCAGTTCATTTTCACAATTATGTCTTACCAAGAGAAAACATATGCACAGTGTCCGGTCTGTGCAGATCATCTGTACATTATGTTCATGAGGTCTTCTACCTGGAATGAAAGTAACTTCTGTAGGTCTTATGATATCAAAGGGCAATATCGTGGAGATAACTGGAGGTCATGTTGATCCAGTTGCTACGACTTTGGCATCGAAGAGCGGATTTTATAGTCTTCACATTCGAACCCATGGAAGGACCTTCCCATTGGAAATCTCTGGAAATTACTCCAAGAAGTGGCTAACAGTGGTGGCAATTGTAGTGGGCAGAGTTTATTACAGCTTTAGGTCGACCAAGGCCAGGAGTTGCAGAGTATGGGCACTACAATATGTGGGCAGATGGGCAGGTATAGCAACAACGGGAAAAAGAGGATAATGGATCAATGCCAAAGAATTCACTTAGAATCCTTCGGAATAAATAAGCTTCAAACTGTTAAAGCCCTGGGTGATGGAGGAATGACCATAAAGAAGCTTATGTCTACTGGGCATTGGCTGGAGTGCATGTGCCATGGGGCATTCATGACGTATGACCACTGGAAGTCCCACTGATCACAAGGAGTCCTGCATGGGATTCAGGTTGTATGGGCATGTTGAATCACTACGGATACATGGTTGACTATCTATGGCTCCCCGTTCGATTTAGAACAATGGAGGCTATAACACGGTGTCCCCTGTGATCAGCATCAATCTCTGAGATAAATTGATAACAAGCACTCAATTGCACTGTAGCACTCCCAGAGGAGAAATAAGGTATTACAGAGCAATCAATTAAATCAATGGACCTCACGTATAACTCATGGTCCTCCAATGCAACAGAAACTCTTCATAGACGCCCACCAAAATTCTTCCACATCTTAATTTTGAAGGATTAAAAGTGAGAGTCATTTGAGTAGTAATTGTAATGACTCACAATGTGTCTGTAGTATAGAAGGGAATAAGAATCAACATCTGTATGGAAAATAATCTATACTGCGAGCTTCAAGCAGCGGCTGGTGAAAAGCATCATCCGTTCTCACTTCACTAGTTTCATATTGAATTTTCCAGCTCTAGAGCAGATACTAATGGTCCAGAGAGTGTTACAGAACAATCGATCTATCAGGTCCTAAGGAGCTGTAATGATAATTGTGGCGCTCACCCTCCACAATATGGATACAGCCTGAGATACATTACAATGAAGAAGTGGAGTTACATTCAGAAAAAGGTCCATTTATTCCCCTTTGTATGTGATATTACAGTGTCCAGTGCCTCAATATTATAGCGGTCATCCAATGGAAAAAAATTTAGACCAAGGTATCAACTTATTATTTCCAAACTCTCTGCCCTGGCTTCTCTTACCACTATGCCTTCCAGCCAATCACTGGTTGATGTGTATCTCCATTACATCCAGTGATTGGCTGACCAGTCATGTCGTATGAGACTATGGGGTACCGGGAAGTAGTGGGTGAGTGGGGAGACTTAATTTATCTCCCCTAAGAATCAAATAATGTATTATTCAAGGTGACTGATCCTTCTCCAGTATAGACAAAATGTA
Organism: Engystomops pustulosus; assembly: GCF_040894005.1. Taxonomy (NCBI): domain Eukaryota; kingdom Metazoa; phylum Chordata; class Amphibia; order Anura; family Leptodactylidae; genus Engystomops; species Engystomops pustulosus. The sequence goes on along the minus strand of NC_092416.1, from coordinate 155,256,019 downwards.
TGTTTACTATGACCATTCAGCTGACCCAGCGAAAATTAATGTATTCCTAAAACCGTAGATCAAAAGACCAACATGCCCCCTCATTTTAGACATTTAAGGGTATATAAGGATTAGGAGGACCATTTAGCAATATCTCTTTATAAAAATTATTAGTGAATAGAAAGGGGGTTGACACATCAGGGTAAAAAAAAAAAGTTGCAAGGAGGGTATTACATGTCGTTTGTCTGTGTAATGCTCCATTTCACCTGTGGGGGCACTGTGGGGAAATTCTACACCTGCTGTGATTTTCTTTCCCAGTACACAGCTGATTACCGCATAAATATCTATACCAGGACACTCCTCTGTGAATAAAACTTTGACTTTTACATATTTTATTTAGCCGCATTTCTATATTAACATCTTCAAAGGGTTATTCCTATGAAGACAAAATTCTTAAACATACTCAGGATAACAAAATAACACATTCTCTAATTCACTGTTGTTAACAAAAATACAGCATTTCACAGATATAATTACAACCTGTGTCCATGAGACCTGGTCTACACAATTTTGGTTGTCCCCGGATCCAACCGTGAATCTTCTGACTATGGTCAGATTCTTCTCATGAATAGCTTCTCATTACTGCACACTGCAGTGCTCTATGCCTCCTGCCCCACCCTCTGCATTACAAAAACAGCTCAGACACAGGTACTTCCTGCTGACAAGCTACAGACAGATACAAGCTTTACAGTAGAGCTGACTGTGTGTTTTATTGATTAGGTGAGTTAGCAGAGCTAAGAGTATCATTGTGTTTTATATTCATCTCATGGATCTCATTGTCTCTCATCTCTGATCTGTCTTGTCTCTTTTTCTGTGTATCAGATACTAGTAGAATGCTCAGAAGCTAAATAAAAGTTTAGATAAACCCTATAACCTGATAATCTAAGCACATTGTCAGCACACAGCATCTCATAGCACAGGCATGAAGTGTCTGCTTAGAGAGTCCCCACCCACACTCTGGAATCTTACACTGACCATCACTGAGTGATAGGAGCTAAAACAGCAACCTTTGAGGGGTTGTCCACTTTAAGTAAATTCCAAAAAATAATTGATATTGTTTGTGTAATGCTTTTGAATATAATTTCTTAATTTCTTATAATTTCTTATAATTGTCAATTCTTTAAAGTTTTCTAGATCTCTGATTACTGTCTGTTTGCTGTCATTCCACAGGAAGCCTAATTTTTTACTTCCTGTCATGTGATGTCACGCAGGTGCATGGCTCGTTACAGTAATCAGAGCTGTGTGTTATAACGAGGCATGCACCTGTGTGACATCACACGACCAGGGATTGGTTTTTACTCACAGGATGTAAACAGTGAATCTTTCTATAGAATGACAGCAAGCAGAGATCTAGAAAGTATATTGTAAAATTGTATAACTTTTTACTACACAAACAATATCAATTATTTGCTGAAATTTGCTGAAAGTGGACAATCCCTACAATACATTTTCTTGTTTTACTGTTTTTATGTCATTTTTCTTTTTGGTCTGTGTTATTTTAGCCACTTGTTTCTCATTTCTAGTAGATTACATGAGGTTTTAATCCTCAATAATTCATTATCTATCTCCTCATCAAGAACTCTTCATATTCCGTCTTTCACAAGACAGAAATTGTATTGCAAACTCAACAGCCTTGACACTATCATCACCCTATGAATTTCTATAGACTCTCACGGTAGGTAATATCAATGAGGAGAGAATGAGAGGTGCCTGTATCACTCAAGAGGTCTCCTGCCACCCACAAGGAGCTATTAACCGGTTTATCATATTTTAACCATAATATTTTACTTCCTTTCCATATATTTGATTTTTTTTATTATTCCATAGTCCCATAGAAACGCTTTTTAACCTCTTGCCTATGGCAAGTACCCAGCTGTATGTTACGCTGGGCAGGATGGTTGTACAATGAAGCCTTTGTGCTTGTAATGGTACGTAAAGGGGTCATCCAACTCTGCCTTTTAAAGGGGATCTTTCCCAACCTCCATCAACTCTCCACAACACAGTGGGGCAGATTTACTGACCCGGTCCATTTGCGATCCGGACGGGATTTATTAAGGTAGTTCCTCCGCCGTCCACCAGGTGGCGCTGCTGTGCTGAAGAGCATCGGAACGCACTGGAATACACCGAGCCGGGCCGAGTGAAGGTAAGTGCAATTTTCGAGTCACTTTTTTTTTTTAAATGCGGCGGTTTTTCCGAATCCGTCAGGTTTTCGTTCGGCCACGCCCCCCGATTTCCGTCGCGTGCATGCCAGCGCCGATGCGCCACAATCCGATCGCGTGCGCCAAAATCCTGGGGCAATTCAGGGGAAATCAGCGCAAATCGGAAATATTCGGGTAATACGTCGGGAAAACGCGGATCGGGCCCTTAGTAAATGACCCCCAGTATGACTAGCACATTCTACGCTATTGTCACCACTCCCATAGGGGCACATTTACTATGGAGTTCACTGGAAATGCATTGTCCGACGATCATGCACTGTGCAGCGATTCGCTAAGATCGTGCGCCCGATATCCTGCATGTGTCACTTCATCGCTCAGGTCACCTTCTTCTTCCTGGTGCATGTAAGTGCTTGATCTTGCGACACAATTTGAAAGTTAAATCCTGCGCTCAGTCTGAATCAGTCGGATCGTCTGACGGCCCGCCCCCTGATTTCTGTCCACCGCAGCCGCGCCACAATCCAGTCGTATGCGACCCAACCGCCTGTTAAATACCTGTCACAGCCAATCAAAACCTGAAAACGTCAGAAAAACCAGCGAAAGTGTGGCCACGGACCCTTAGTAAATAAGCCCCATAGAGTTGAATGGAGAGTAGCATGTGCGGCACACTTTCCATTCAGCCTGGCTTGGGTAGGGGCTCAACAGACCTCCAAGATGCGGGTCCCAGAGGAAGGACCCACATCTTTTATTTCTTTATGATGTGGATATCCTGTTGATATGAAAAATAGTCTATATGGGAGAAATCGAGTGGCTTCCATATAGGTGGGTGTCCTCTGTATTACACAGCCACGATAACCCCCATATTGGTGGAGATCCTTTGATATACCAAAATATTAAAGATTGTTCCATACAAACAAAAAAGTGTTAAAAAAAATTCTAAATGACATAATAGCCACTGTTTTTGCCATTTCACATATAAATTTTAATAAACAGTGATCAAAAAGTTGTACAGATGCCAATATGATGCCCGGTAGTTTAGTGGGTAACATTACCGCCTTGCAGCGCTGAGGACCTGAGTTCAAGTCCCAGTGTCAACATCCGCAAAGAGTTTGTATGTTCTCTCTGTGTTTGCGTGGGTTTCTTCTGGTTTCCTCCAACACTCCAAATATATACTGGTAGGCTGATTAGATTGTGAGCTCCATTAGGGACAGGGACCGAAAAAAATGAAATATTGAAATTTTTTTATGTACCTATATAAATCTGGTATCTGCAAGAGCGTGCTCACCTACAGAATAAAGGGGAGATGTCATTTGTTGTGCACTTGCTGTAAATACAGAGCCTGTAGGAAAATTCCACATCTGTTTTTATCGTAGGTACATGGGGTCCCGGAGAAGTTGAAAAACAGGACACAGTCAATCCTCCTAAATGTTTTGGAGACTTTAACAGCCACTGATTGGCCGCAGCATCACAAGATCCCTGGCACTTCATAGGAATGAGAGCGTATGGAGGGTGAATATATTTTATTCTTTTATCCTTCCCCTCAGACTCCTTGTAGTATTTCCAGTGAGGCCCCTTTAAGAGAGTGTATCCATTTCTCTAATCTAGGCAAAACTGAGATTAATGGCCTCAACCTTTTAGTGAGGTTGAAATATGACATTACACGGCAAAGGGCGAGCCAAATAATAATCCTATAGATGTTGATAGTCTCATTATGGCTTGTCAGCTTTGTCTCCGGGCCATACATTTTGCAGTATTGATCCTGTTCTTTGAGCTTATGTGGCCATGATATATGTTGATCAACATGGAAGCTTTCATTACATCCATTTTACTCTCAGTCTTCCTATTTACAGCTCCCATTGTTATGGCATAGAGCGCTATATATAGGAGGGGATTCAGCTTCTATAACATCTGGGGGAGGCCATTGGATGATTATGAGGGATGATTTCAATTAAATCTTCCTCCCCCATTAACACTTTGTGCCCAGGAATATACTTGGGGGTTAATAAACAAGTAGATCAGGATTGTCCAAATTCTGTGCATGCACCAGAGATTCCAAATTCGGCGCAGAATACATCAAAGTACAGATATACCCAGGATTTGGAACCTGTTTGGACATTTGTTAATCCTATCTCCCCCTGGACAGAATAAGCAAGGACTTCAATCAGTATATTGTAGGATATATTATAAAACTGCATATCAATCTGCTCTGCTCCTGTTCTGTTACATAATGCAATTACACTGAATCCACGGTGACAGGCTCCCTTTTGAAGTAATTCCATAATTTAGGAAAAAATGTAACCTACAGGACTGAAAGGAACTTTATATTCCCAACTATGAAACCTTTGTATTTTCACATTTTTACTAACATTAAAGGCTGTTAGGGCTCATGCACAGAATAAAGCTCCACGCTTGGAGAATCTGTTCCCCAGTGAAAATCTATAGAAGTGTCTCCACCTTTATTAGCCAGGACTGATGGGATCTTATGTGGCTTGTTTGCCTTTAGATCGCTCAGGTTTTAGGTCCTGCTCCTATGTCTGCACCCCTATGGTTAATGTACGTTCATGAAGGGTATTTTCTGGTCCTATATTGTTAATGACATATAATTAAGTGATTGGTTGGAGTCCAACATCTGACTCCACCGTTGACCAGCCAAATTGGAAGCGGAAGCAGACACCTCTGTCCGCAATGTACTGATCTGGCTCACTGTAGGCTTCCATTAGAGCTGATAAACCACGAACTGAGCTTTCGGCCTCTGAATCCATGTGTAGTTTATACCTGCTGAAGTTGGGGTCCAACATCTGGCTCCAGCATTGACCATCCATTTCCAAATACATACAGCTCTGTCCACAATGTAGTGATCTGGCTCGCTGCAGGCTTCCCATAGAGCTGATAAATCATGGATGGAGCTTTCTGCTTCCAAATCCATCTGTATTCTAAACCAGCGGAAGTTTGCTTGTCGGATGTTGAATCCCACCTATAAATCACCTATCCTATGGAAAATGCCATAGGTCCATGGTCACTCCCGCGTCAGTGTAATCCATAAATCCTTCTTATAAAAGATGTTTTCATAGGATGACCACTTCATAATATGGCACAACCTATTAAGGCACATGGTGGTTGAGTGAAAATCCATATTTATTAGGCACCATACAAACCTAGGGTGTCCATATATTGTCATTATAATACCAATTATACTGCCTCTTTTGTCTATGAGAATCTTGATGTGTGAATATTCTTGTTCAGGACAAAACTATAAGTCACAAAGCTTTATATAGCCGTGTACAATGCCCTTCACCCTGTGATCTTCTTCATGGTCAATAATGCATTGAACTGTGGTTATTCTGGCAGCTCTGTAACTACAACCCCAATAGGTAGAGGTAACACTGCCAAACAGCTTTATGGCAGCAAAGGGAATATTCCATGTTAGCTATATACATTGCATTGTTGCATTACAATCAGCATAAGTAAATATGTGAACAGTTTTTAATATAAATATATCTTTTAAGTTTCTTTTGATATGAAATTCTCACCATATGTCTGTAACAGCCTATCCAATCCACATTGGCAAAGTAATGAAACATTAGATGTCCATACATTAGGTTATGTGTAATAATGAGAAATTACAGAGCAAAAAACTATTGGACAAATGAAGAAAGAGAGCTGCAAAACGCCATGGAAAGTCATGACACCAGTTAAAATCTATCAGTAATTAGAAAACAATTCTGTCACTTACAGAAGAATAATTTTTGCCGGTTGAACTGATGGATTACAAAAACCAAGGTACCACACAAGAAGACACAAGTACTACTGTGATGAAGCATTATTGTTCATGTGACTAAAGTTTAGGCGTATTAGATCATACATCGCCTTTAAATGATATGGACACCTTTGACATGGGAAAATATTTTTATATTAGTGGTTACAGATTTCAGAATCTCCCAGTACTGCATTTTAGGGTCTGTGTATCCAGGTTGCCTATGTCTTCACTAGCTCTGAAGTATAAACAGTCTTATTCCTGGACTAATTTGACCTACAGACACTGATATGGGGGGTTCTTCCTGCATAGTCAGATTGTTGATTCCCTAGTTCTGTAAAATAAAATATTCCTTGGCAATACTTTGGGTCTCCAAACAACAATAAAGTGGAGATGTGCTAAAAAACTTTTCTCCCATGTGGATTCAGGGGGCACACAGGCTGGAACAAATATGTCCGGCTACTCACTGATGCATTTGCCTTCTCCAAAATGTGATCTGCTGGGGACAGCCTTCTGCTACTTGTAACACTTAGAGAAGGATGAAGGAGTGCCGAGAGAGCCAATACAGCCAGAAGCATTGTCTAATCTATGGCAAAAAGCAGCAGCACAGGCTGTTATGTGAAGGAGTGACACAGACTCTACAACAGGAAAGTTCTATATCCGTTCCTTGGTCAGTAATGGTGCAGTGATGAGGGGGTTGCTCAGTTATAAGTTCAATTTTAACTGTGGGCACAAGGATTAGTGGTTTAAGTACAGAGTATTGTTAGATGGATATCTTGATGAGTTATAATGGCACATATTTCAACATATTGGGGCTCATTTACTAAGGGTCCTCTGAGCGCATTTTTGTAGGTTTCCCTACGATTTCCAGTTTGCACCGAATTGCCCCGGGATTTTGATGCACGCGATCGGATTTTGGCGTGGCCATTGGACAACCCGGCGGATTCGGACAACGCTCAAGATTTAACATTTACAATTGTGTTGCAAGATCAAGCACTTACATACACCGGGAAGAAGAAGATGAACTCCGGCGGACCTCGGCACGGAAGCGACACATGCAGGAAATTGGACGCACGACCTTAGTGAATCGCGGCAGACCCGAATCGTCGCCGGACAACGCACCGCAGGATCGCGACAGGACGGGGTAAGTAAATCTGCCCCATTGCCTTCTCTTTTTGAAGGCACACGCTGTGATGGTTTCTATCTCTCTCTTTGGGCACAGGGTTTATCAGCTGTAATAGTATTGCTTCACGAATCGCTGAACAGCCCCCAATAAATCTCCGATACCAACCATAATGAAGATTGTGCAGTATCTAAATTGAGTCATCAAAAATGTGAACGTCACTGCGGAGAACTCTTGGAGCCATATGGTGAACAGTGAGTAACATTAGATTACAGTCCTCATGAGCAGCTGTAGTAGTACACAGTCATAAAGATCAACCGTGACATACTAAGGGGGTGCAATCCATGTTTACAAGCCGTTACTCTGAGTCGCCCCCCTTACATGATATCAGCATCTGTGATGCATCTTTATTTCACATCATTAACCCTACAATTATTGATCTGTAGAGCACATAAAAGAGCAGCAACAAGAATAGCAATGTTAATGCAACGTAATGAGAAATCCATATAGTCGTACTCCAATGTGCAGGTATTATACTGTACTGCTCATCCATGTGTCACACAGCAGTGCAGAGGTCAAACACCACCTTTCACATCATGTTATTTGTTTCGCTGTATATATTTATATCTAGAAAATCTTGTTTGAATTTGGAAGGGATTTTATAAAAATAATAAGAAACATGTCTATTTTCCAAAAACAGCGCCACTCTTGTCCTCCTTTTGTTTCCGGTATTACAGCTCCATCATAACGAATTAAAATCAGTAGTTTGGAACAAATTGCAACACAACCAGGGGTGCACCAGCCATAGGGTGAATTTGGCCACTTGCCCATGGCAGCACCACCTGCAGATTGGGGGGCAGCATCAGGGGCGTAGTTATCTGGGTAGGAGGTGCCATTCTATAGCTCGCCTCAGGCAGCAGAGAGTTAAGGTTCTCTCTATGATCCAGACACATGTGGAGCTTCATTAAACTTGAGAAAATACCACCATTTTCTCGGTGGTATACTGTCCCATAACGCACCCTCATTAACTGTGGAGCATGAGGGATCCTTTTTTCGCTTCCTCCGGGGCCTCCGTAACATAGAGAAAATAAACTTTTAAAAATATGTGAATGAGTTGGAGGCGCTCAAGGTCCCGTCCATCGAGCGCCTCCTGGCTCCTCCGAGACCTCATTTATACATGCCCGCCATTTCATTGAGCCATTAGTGATGCATTTCCTTAAAGGATTTTTCCAGGAAACATTTGACACATATTTTTGTCTTTTTCATACACTTGAATGGAGAGTGTCTTCGTGTTTAGCAACTCTCTATTCTAGTCAATGGGAGCACCGAAAATCGCTTCACCGTTTTCATTGGTCACATAGACTAGAATGGAGAGTGGCTGCGCATGTTCAACTCTCTAGTGTATAGGAGCAATGAAAATAGCTGAGTCCATCCGCTTGGCTATTTTTATTGCTCACATAGACCTGAATAGAGCTGCCGGGCTGCGGAAAGGAGGTCAGTGCACCCCCATTCTCAAGATAGGCACCTATCATGTACTGAGGACCTAACTTGTGGATTCGTCATAAATACCCAAGCTGAGAATAACCATTTAATCAATTGCTGATCATCTCCAACTTCTGATTGACTGAAAGGATGGGGGTGGAGCTAATCAACTGGGTGGAGCTTACTAATCTTTCCCCCTTCTCAGGAGAGGGTGATGGGGGATCCTCCTGCTGCAGCCAGTTGTTTTACAGCTTATAAAAGGAGGTGGCTGAGGCTACAACCTGGAGCTTTTAGGGGACAGATTTTTTGATAATATTTTTGGGATTTAATTACAACAAAATATGACCATAACAGAAGAAATTAACGATAAAAGATATACTTTCTTATTTCTGATGCTTTTTCTCCATTCCTTTAAGGTGCACAATGAGATCCCTTTAATCTGGCATCCATCTATCATCTATCTACCTGGCGTTCCCTCTAATTTCCCAACGCTCACATTTTAATTTTTAGAATATAGATTTACCTAATTGATTGTCAAGAAAGCGCAGATATATTAGAGCCTGCTTCTGGTTGAAAATCAGGGCTGACAGGGGTTAATAGATTTTCGAGGCGGCAGTGGGTGCTCACTCTCCTGTGGAGGGCACCTTGCCAAGCTTCATATTCACTTGGTTGTAGGATGAGGGGAGTAAACAGCTCAGTCTCCATGGAAATGTAATCGCCCCCAGAGGCTATTACCGCACACGGGTTTCTGCCAACTTGCTCCCTACAGTGCTGTGTGTGCACCTTACTGCGTGGTACAGCTCCCCCGGCTATTTCTGGCGCGTCCCTTCCCCCACACTTGTGTTATTATGACACCTGTATTGTAATCTCGTTAGTCGTCCCCATTAAAGGCAAAGGCTAATGAATTGTGGTTGTTTATGGAAAGTGATTATTGTAGATATGAAACGTTTCTCCGACAACATCTCCTTATCCCTGGACGACACACTTACTGGTGGTTGGCGTCTAGATCTCAGGTCAATCGTATCAACCACTTTTACATGTCCAGCTCCAACCCTATTTCCCTATTAAATATGTAGTTATTGTGCCCCACTACATGCCAACTGCAATGCCCTCCTTACATGCCAGCTACGCCCAGGTAACTGCTCAGGTGTGCATGGCATGTGTCTGCTATGAGAACTGCTTAGGGTAGAACAGGCTACAGTGCCAAATACAGATTGGCAGAATCTAGCTTAAGCCTTTCCTGGAGTTAAGAGTCAGTGCCAAGACCATGTTTCTGTTTCTTTGGTTGATAAGAAGATTTTACATAATATATTTTTTATACAGCCAGCATGTGATAGAGCAGGAAGAGCTCAGCAGATTGTGCACAGCAAGTTTTAGAGCAGGATATATGTTATGTAGCTCAGCTCCTCCTGCATGGAAATAGGACACTATGTACAACCTGCTCAGATCATCCTGCTCTATAACATGCTGCCTGCAGATAGGACACTATGTACAACCTGCTCAGCTCCTCCTGCTCTATAAGATGCTGCCTTCAAGTAGGACACTATGTACAACCTGCTCAGCTTCTCCTGCTCTATAATGTGCTGCCTGCAGATAAGACACAATGGGGCAGATTTACTTACCCGGTCCATTCGCGATCCAGCAGCGCGTTCTCTGCGGTGGATTTGGGTCCGGCCGGGATTCACTAAGGCAGTTTCTCCGACGTCCACCAGATGTCGCTGCTGCGTTGAAGACCATCGGAATGCACTGAAGTTCACCGAGCCATCGTGGGTGAAGGTAAGCGCGTGTCGAGCGACACTTTTTTTTTTTTAAATGCGGCGTTTTTTCCGGATCTGTCGAGTCTTCTTACGGCCACGCCCCCCCCCATATCCGTTGCGTGCATGCCGGCACCGATGCGCCACAATCCGATCGTGGGCGCCGAAATCCCGGGGCAATACAGGGAAAATTGGCGCAAAACAGAAAAATTTGGTTAACCCGTCGCAAAAATGCGAATCAGGTCCTTAGTAAATGACCCTTAATGGAGCACATTTATTAAGGGTTGTGCGACAGTTTTCTGTCTGACTTTGCATGTTTTTTTAGGTGCAAACTGCTTGCACGGGTATTTAAGAAGTGCCTGTGCCACATTGGAGTCGCATGCAACCTCCTCGTGTTGCGGCTGCACTAGACATCATGCAACACAAATTTCTGCACTGAAGGGGGCGCTACAGTCTGACAGAAGAGTGTTGCACGCCCTATGTTAAAGGTGCACCAAAAAAAAGTGGTTCACTCTGTCGGAACAGTGCAGGGGGCGGCAGATTCATGAAGAACGGGTACCAAATATCCTGAATCTGGCGCACCCTGCACACTACACAGGACACTGGACATAGTACAGACTACACTGTTCTTGGTAAATGTGCCCCAATCTGCTCAGCTCCTCCTGCTCTATAACATGTTGCTTGTAGATGGGGCTGCATTATTACAATAACAGGATCACTTTAACAGCACTTGTAAAGCTTTATATCTTGCGTGACACAGAGCCCTTCAGAGGAGCACACAAAGAAGTCACAGTGATTTACTTTCAGGTGAAAGTCAGCTAATTCCATTATTGAAGAATCTTGCAGAAAAGCTGAGGTTTCTTCTGAAGGAATGTGCAAGTCATTCCATCTGTAGGTAAAACACCAACGTGAAATTGGATTGGCAGTATTATGTCAGCCAGGAGCTCTTATCACTAATGAAATTGCAGGCCGGGGGGTCAATGGGCCACAAAGGGAAAAGACTTTGTATAGAGGTTGAATAATCCCTCCTGAAGTTCCCTGAGAAGGTGAAATATAAATGGTTACCGACATTTTAACAAACTTTAATCAATAATACAATAGAATGTAAGAACTTCCATCCATCAGAGAAAAATCCCTCGCTATAAGGCTACATTCACACGAACGTATGCCAGCCGCGCTGTAGTCGAGCGGGCATATGTTCGCTGTGATGGAGAGGAGGAGGGGTGACGTATGTATGACATACCGCGCCATAACACTGGGAAAGATAGGACATGTCTTATCTTTTCCCCGTATACGGAGTGGTACTGTGCCACACGTGTGCGCCAATTTCCGTCCTATGGGGGACGTATATATATGGGAAGCTATATACTTTACCACACCCGTAAGAGAAGAGCATGCCTTATTTTTTCGTCGTGCACGGTATGATACGGTGATGACCGGGTGACATAGCCGTCTATGAGAACATATACGCCCCCACAATGGCTGTGTGAAAGTAGCCTAAATCCATCTTTGGAGACAAGTCTGACTTTCAACTCAAATCAGTTTGCCCATGGAGTAAGAGAGAAAAATAGATAGACAGATGCAGCTAATAGTAAGTTTTTTATCTTACCAAGTTCTTTATACACATCCATACTGTTCAGTACTTCTCTATAATGGCTTCCATGCTGTGGCTATATTTCTGTATATTATAGCCAGTGATTGGTGAACACAATCCCTTTTACTTTTTAAGACAGATCAAACATGTCAGGTATACAGTGCAGGGGGCATAAACAGGGGGCAATAAAGAACGCAGGAGGCATTAAACTGTGCATGATCCACAATAGGATATTATATTGAGTAGAAGCCACTAAGGGAGGGTATTTTACAGGCTCAATATACTGTGTGGGGGAAATAAGAGGGGCAATATGTTGTGTGGGCCAGGTACAACTGAGGCATTATACTTTGTTGAGGGTACTAAGGGGGCATTAATTTGGGTATTACTGTAGGGGTATAAATGGACTTTATATTGGATTGGATAGTGGGATTGGACAGGGGCGTTAGCTGGATGGGGTTAGATTGTAGCTACTAGATATGTCCCTTTGTCTTTAAGCTACTCTTAGATGATTGTGGGGGTCCAGTATGGTGGGGAGGCCCTACAACATTTGCTAAAGGTACATTCTGTCCTAGTTATACCCCTCATAACTTAGCAATTAACTGCAGTAGAAATAGTAACACCCTAAGGCGACGTATTAATATATCCAGTACTTGATCTCACTGTCACACATTACATGTTATTGTGACCTGGAGTTTTAATTGACGGTGACAGGAAAATCACAGTAAAATTAGCGAGGTCGGCTGAAGAGACCAGAGGTGGGTGTACGTGCGAACTGGAATACTCCATGCAAGTCACCGGGAGCAGCATTAATATGCATTAGCGGGGAGAACTCCACATCCAGAATACCAGAAAGTCAAAGCGAAACTGCCAGATAGAGGGGGGACTAGTTATCGATATAAAGCGTCAGAATCCTGTAGAACATTGAGCCTGGGAGATAAGCGCATCAGTCCTACTAGTGTATAAAGCCGAGCTATGAGGAGCTGTCCACAGCCGCAGTGCTGATTCTTCATGACTGACCGAGGAATCATTTCTATGGGATTATCTAAATGCCCCCTTTAAGCCATATATATAAGAAGGGGACATGAACAGGTGAACTGTAAATTGTTGGTTTTGCAAACACGGCTAAATGACAAGTTCACATCTCCAGTCTCGCTGGTTATATAATTACTTCGTACATAATGGGGCACATTTACTTACCTGGTCCCTGCGCGATCCCCGAGGTGCGTTGTCCACTGGAATCCACATCTGCCGCGATTCACTAAGATTGTGCGCCCGAGTTCCTGCATCTGTCGCTTCCCCGATCAGGTCCGCCAGAGTCCACCATCTTCCTCCTGGTGCATGTAAGTGCTTGGCTTGCGAAACAAATTGCTTTGTTAAATCCCGCGCGTTGTCCGAATCTGTTGGATCGTCCGACGGCCCGCCCCCCGATTTGTGTCGCGTGAAAGCCGGCGCCGATGCGGCAAAATCTTATTGTGTGCCCAAAAAACCTTTCTAAATGCGGCGCACATTGGAAATCGGTCCGTGGATAGTGTGGTCCGCGGACCCTTAGTAAATGAGCCCCATTGCATTATTATGCCTCTAGCATAGCCTTCATTTTCTAGGAGTGTCGCTATTTTATGAGCATGGTGGCCACGTTTGGCATGTAGGAAAACACATACAAAATGATGGTGTTCCATTATTCCATGTGTATGGCTGCTATATTATGCACCAGCTAAGGCATAGCATCACATAGCTATCTCTATACTAACGTTTTTATATGGCAACAATTAATTCTGCAGCGCTTTAAGGGAAAGGTTAATCTGATAATGAAGCAAATATAGTTTGGGTTCTAAATATCTTTCTGTTTTATATACAACGCCCATGAAGATCTAGGGGTCACTATGGCAACAGACTAAATTAATCTAGTGTAGTCTGACAGATTGCACTGTTATAATATTTAAGTAACCAGTGTAATGAGACAATGGTATAGAGGTTAGAGACATTGGAAGATCCATTACAGATAAAAGGTATGCTCATATACTCATGGTCAATAGTGGATTATAATGTAGGTGGTTTGGGCGGTAGCTTGGGGGCCAAAGCCTTCTAGGGAGCCCATGACCACCCAAACCATGTTTAAATAATTTTTTTGCTGAGAAGGACCTTTCGACCCATGAATCCTTGTACATCTGTTCTTTATCTCAATACACATGTACACAAAGGCCATTTCAGGACATGTGAAGGTCCTCCAAAGGTCCTGAAACTTCAGATTGAAAGCAGGCAGAAGACACACATCCTCCATTCCCCAAGAAGTTTGATTCTAGTACCATATGTAGGAAGTAAACATTTGTAGGGGCTATAATGTTTATACAGCCCAGGGCCCATGGCAAGGTTCCTTCAGTGTAAATGGTTAACTTTCCTGGGGTCTATGCTCTGTTGCTATGCAACTTAAAACTTCTCTTGGCTTTGTTGAAATTATTAGGTCATCTAGTTTTGTTATAAAGACCCTGCCATTTCCATCATTTAGTTACCGGTGTGTTTTGCAAAGTCCATGTAAGTCTTTTGTTCCTTGGTATTTGTGGTATTTTCACACTAATGGGCTCCAGGGCAAATTTGGACCCCCTCGGGCAACTTTTACACATACCTTCCAGTACATTTCAGCACCTCCTATAACTAATTTTTGCAATACTTCATTGATGGGGTCTGAAAAAAAATGTTTTTTTCCACCCATCAAAAAAAGATTTTTTAAAACAGAATATGAAATTTGATGTAAAACTGCTTTGGGACAGAAGCTCAGTTTATGTTTGGTGGTCCTTTACAATAGCAGCCCAACTCTATATATGGTAGTCCTTTACAACAGCAGCTTAGATACAGCAGCTCAGCTCTATGTATGGTCAACCTCTATAATGGCACCTTAAGTACAGCAGTTCAATTCTATGTTTGGTAGATCTCTACAATGGTAGCTTAGATACAGTCGCTCAGCTCTAAGTAAGTAAGATACCTCAATAACATTGCATGTGTACCAGCTGCAGATGGTGAGAAGTGTTTTTGCTCTAGCTCTATATCAAGTGATGTCTTTTTTTTAATGTAGTGGGAGTAAAAGGAGAAGCCTGTAACCCTTGTAGCTGCACATTTCTCTCTAGCCTCAGTTACTTGACTTTAAACTGACCTACTGCTACCGCTGACATTAAAAGGTTAGTTATTCCTACACATCTCCTATCCTATATATCTAGTTTAGCTACCACTTTATCACTATCAAAGTCTTATATATTTTCCCTTACTGGATTTTTTTTAATTGACCATCTTCTCTTATATATTATATTCATAGCACATTACAATCTATTTATACAATTATGGGATTTTTACCAGATTTATCGCTCATCACTTCTTTACATCTTCTTGTCACATTTCCCCTTCCAATTACTAGGGAGACGTTAGAAAGGAGATGTCGTATGTGGAGATGGGAATAAACTTTAATGAGTATATGCTTTAACCAGTCACACAGCTGTCATTTACATATGTGCGAGGAAAAATAATTGATGTAAGACTGTGTTGTGCAGAGCAGATTAACAGGCGCCGGATAATCTTAGTATCTGCGGCTGGTTCTTCCCTATTTAGCTGCAATAGGAATTTTCTGCAAGATTAAGCCGCATATCCACATCCTGAACTCTCCGGTCACGTAGTACGGGCTCTATTAAAGGGGTATTCCCTTCCTGTCCTTATGTCGTCTTCTTTGGGCATCTAAAATGTAGCATTGCCATGCACGAAATAAGAAATGGTGTCCCATATTTCAATAATCTGGATATGGATAAATATTTAGGTCACACGAGTCAAATTTTGGGTCAGAAACTTATCCTTTTAAGAGAACCCAAGTGAAGTTGCCCTTAGGAGAACTCAGGGATTTATCCATGTCATTTTACTTCATCTTAGAAACAAGTGCTCGCCAGTGCTTTAAGATCAGTCTCCAATATGATAAATAACTCTAAATTTGCTTGAGCTGCAATACCACACACAGCCCATGGATACGAGTGGCGCTATTCTGTTAAAGGAAATCAATCATCAAAATCAAGCATTGATAAACCAGGGGCACTTACTCATAGATGCCTCTATGAGGCAGAGGGAGGGGGGAATGCTGAGGGAACAGGGAGGTGGAGGAGACAGTGGGGCTCATTTACTAAGGGTCCCAGATTGCACTTTTGTCAGACTTCTCGTCTTTTTCACGATTTGCACAGCTTGGACACGTATTTAGAGCTGTGATATTGCCGTCAATTTTTCTCTATACAGAACACCCTGGGCATCTTGGAACTAACCATAGATCTTCTCTCTATATATATAATTTCTGGATGATTAGGGCTCTGTAGGGGTTGTACTATCACATCCAAGACTCCTTACAAAGGGACAAAGTCACCCCAAAAATGATTTAGATTTGATTTAGATTTCTTTTGTTCATCATTAAACTGATTAAAATTCATGAAATCTTCATATTATTATATTAAATTTCATTTATATTATTTTCATTTAGAAGTTAACATTTTTATATTTTCAAAAACATTCTCACTTTGCGGCATTTTGTCCACAACTGTCTTAGACTTGTGCAAAATACTGTAAATATAGTACAAGTAAAAGGTAATGTTATTTATTTCCACCAACAGAAACAGCTCAATTCTGGTCTAATATCTAGACAAACTGTGCACACAATGTGGAACAAACGGGTTAAATCAAGCAATAATACCAAGTACAAAAGACATGGTCAGATGCTTGCCCTTTCTGTGCTTGGGAAATGGAAATAATTTAAAGTAGGGAATTCAGGTGTGTAATTGAAATGACTGGGTTAGATGGTAAAGGTCTTGGGTGCCGAGTGGCTTTTTTAACCCTATTGTATAGTGTAGCACTGATCTCACTGATCCCATAGTGAAACATAATGGCACTTTCCAATCTGATACAGATGCCTTGATTCCAACTACATTCCCTTATCTCATGTATATAGTAGCTGATATTAGAGGTGGGGAAATGGGGGTACAGTACAGCCAATCAGGGCTGGCAATAAGGGGACGGCAAACTGCATATGCTCAGGGTCCCCTGTCCTAAAGGGGCCCATGATGTATTGCTCTTTTAATACCCTTTGGTTGATGCTTATCTTCTATCTCCTGTCCTGTCTATATATCTATCATTTATCTCTTGTCTATATATCTATCAACTATCTGTCTAGTTATCTATCATGCTAACCATGTATCTTTTTAGCTTTTTGTCCTATTTAACTATATGGGGCTCATTTACTAAGGGTCCAAACGCTGCACTTTCCGCAGGTTTCTCGACAATTTTCGATTTGCTCCGAATTGCCCCGGGATTTTGGCGCACGCGTTCAGATTTTGGTGCTTCGCCGCCGGCTTTCACGTGACAGAAATCGGGGGCGTGGCCGTCGGACAACCCGACAGATTCGGAAAAACCGCGGAATTTAAAAAAGAATTTGTGTCGCAAGATCAGCACTCACATGCATCGGGAAGAAGAAGGTGAACCCTGGCGGACCTCCGCGCAGCGACACCTGGTGGATATCGGGCGCACGGAACTTAGTGAATCCCGGCAGACCCGAATCAGCGTCGGACAACGTGCCGCGGGATCGAGACAGGACCGGGTAAGTAAATGTGCCCCTATATCTCCGATGTACTTATCTATCTCCTATCTATTATCTATCCATCTATCAATTGATCTTCTACCTCTCTTCTACTGCATCTATTATCCATCATATCTATATATCTATCTATCGATCATCTATCTAGCTATCTATATATAATCTACTTTATATTTATGCATCTATAAATCTATATCATCTTTCATATTAATCTTCTATCATCCATCTCCCTATCATCTGTCTATCTCCTATATAATCCTCCTACAGCCCCATATTACAGATACTTACCTACTACTGTGTGGAACTACAAACTGTTATTATTGTGCAGGGCTAAAGGAGCCTCTTACTGACTGTGACTGTTCATTTTGGGGCCCCAATTTTATTTTTGCTAAGGGCCCCAATATGTCTGAAACGAAAGATGCAAAGAAAAAAATCTCATTTATGGGAGTCCAACTCCGATCATGAGAATGGGGTCCGAATTCACTAATTGACAGAACCAACGGCCAAAGAATGCCATATCCAATACTATGGGAGCGTCGACAGAGCACAGCGTAGGCAGAGCACAGCGCTTACCTATCTCCGGCACTTTCATAGACATTGAATGAGTGTTGCGGAGATACCTAAAAGCTGTGTAGAATTGAATGTAGCGACAGGACCCTGCTCCACCAATTAGTAAGAATGTAGCCCCCATTCAAGTGATCCGATTGCTGACGGCCCCACCGATCAGATTGTTTTCCCCTATCCTTACTTGGTACAACCCCATTTAGTGACAGTAGATGAATATACAGGCCCATTGTCATCTCTTATTACATTTTCTTGCATTGTTTCTATTCAAGGACTTATATTCACTTTCTACCTATTGTCTGATTAACATTTACTTCTATTTGACGCGTTTTATTCTTCAATTGTCTTGTTCTTCAAGGTTCTTGCAAAATTACTGAAGTAGAGGTTGAACTTGCTGCATATTAGTCTCCTTTTGTTCATACATAGTATGTAACTAGAACATCTTAACATTTAACCCATCTTGGAGATGATGTACGTAAGATGTGGATCCATAAGATTCTAGTAGCAGAACACAAATCCATTTATTACAGGAAGTGGAAGGTCAGGTCTCCGTATCTTATAATTATCACTTCCATTACTTTGTTCTTAGGAGTGAAATCTACATTTTAAATTTGAAGTTAAAACACTTGGCGGATTTATTGTATGAAATCATCTTCCATTAACAAGGATCACATGATCGGATGTGGGAAATATATTTTCGGTAATAACCTTAAATAGACTTTATGATGTTTTTTATAAATATGAATCATCATAATGTGACTCTCGGAGGATGTCTACTGTATGTTAAGTAACAGTAGTAATTTTTAGTTTTAGGTGATGTCAAGGATTCTTATTGCTGTTATCTTCATGAAATAGTCTGGCACCTGGTTGTGTCTGGTATTGCAGCTCAACTCTATTAATGTGGATGGGACTCTGATGCACTACAACACACGGTCTGTGAATTTGTGTGGTGCTATTCTCATCGCTAACAACCCCCTAAAAGGGAAAGTGGCAATTATCAGTTACTGCTCATAGGCCGTTATTCTTCCATAAGTGACCATTGCTGTCATTCTACCGTCATTCTATGACTTTTGAGGCCAGTGATTAGTCACAAAAGTCTTGGTAGCCTTTCTGCTTCTGGTCTGGCCAGAACTTAGGTGAATGGGGGAAGTCTTTTGATATGCAGTAATATCCAGTGGGTGATAGGTTCCATGAGATTACTGGTGATCAATGTGTAAAAAGCTTCACTTTGATGATGGATACAGCTACATGTTTCCACCCAGCACCTGGTCCTTCATAATGTGTCATCAGGCCTGATGAAGGACCAATTATGGGGCCGAAATGCATAGCAATTTATGTTTTTAACTATAAAGCTTGCTGTATCCATCATAGAAGTGAAGCTTTTCACTCTTTGAGTGCCGGTAATCTCATGAGACCTATGTTCCTCTGGATATTGCTTCTTTCATTACTCCTCTGCCTGAGCCCTTGTCAGGGAACGATTGGAACCCGGGCCTTCATAAAGCATCATGAAGCCTGATGAAGGCCCATTCGTTGGGCCGAAATGCGTGGCAATTTATGTTTTTAACTATAAAGCTTGTTGTATTAGTAGCACCCTCCACTTTGTCGGGGTTGTGGCGGTGAGTAGCAAAAGTGCAGTGCAGCTGAAGAGCAATTGAGGAGCACATTGAGGAGGATAGCTCACCAAGGTGGCCGGCATCCCTACAGTTCAAGTTCAAATGCAAGTGTGTGAGTTGTATTTGGCGCCGTCATCATCACAAAGCAAGTAACATAAACCTCCTCCTCTATTCATCCCCTGGGAGCCAGCCCTAGTCGGGAAGGGTCCATAACATCATGCTGACCCACAACACCTATCTCCCAGGGCCCAAATCAGCGAAAATTATCCCGACTGGCGTCACAAACATTTCCCTACAAGTCCTTTCCGTCCCCCTTTTTCAAGGAGCCTAGTGGCGGCCCCTGGTTCCCCGTCAGTACCCTCGGCCTAAGGGGACATATCCATCATAGAAGCGAATATTTTAACCATTGAGTGTCGGTAATCTCATGAGACCTATATTCCTCTGGATAATTCTTCTTTCATCACCCCTCCGCCTGAGCTCTTGTCAGGGAAGGAGTGGAACCATTTGAGAACCGACAGCCGTGACACTAAATACAGGCGCTAAAATTAGTGACTTCAGGGAAGAGACCACCTGACATTAATCAGTTAATTTTATTCATATTAAATGCGGTGTTACACTAGGGGTGCGCCCTTCTTTTATTTTTTGTGTGGTTGTCCAATTACCTGGAGGCCCCCACAGGCTAGTGGATTTTGTCCCTCCTTCCCAGGAGTTCTGAAGCCTGTGATATGGGGGCAGGTGAGTATACCACTAAATACCACCAGCAATCACCTCACCAAATAGCTCTCCACTGGAGCAATATCTATGGGCCATGTATTGCATATTTTGTGGATAAGTCATAATTGAGATGGAAAAGTTTGTTGTCCAGATTTAATTTCCATATGGATAACTGAATGTAATTTTCTATATACATATATACACTAGATATTATGCATAAGCTTCTATACACGTCTTACCTTACATACAGTTATCCACCAAGGAATAGTGTGTGACATGGCCCTCGTGCCAGATTTTACTCAAAGTTGCTGGAAATGTCAGTTCTGGTTTACTGCTGCTCTTCAGCATCCAGCTTCACGCTGATGAGATCTGTCTGTCTACCTGCTAACCCTCGGGTCCTCTGAGGCTTCTCCACATATTGGATGTTCATGGAGGTTTCCTTGTCAGCAGAAATATATGGCAATGCATAAAACATGGGATATGTATAACATTTCAGCTTTTCCATTCATTTAATATTCTAATGTAAAGATCTTGATGTCTTGTGTCACAAACTGCTTTCTTCATAACATGGGGGCAGATGGAGGATCATGTGATCCATAACTGTCCATGAGCAATCGCCCTGCGATTGAATATGAATATTATCTTAATGTCCTGGCAGGGCAATTGCTTACAAATAATTAGAGATCACATAACCCTCCATCTGCAGCCATTTTATAGTCAGGAATGTCTGGCTGATGAGGGAAAAGACAGGAGGCTTCACTTTTCATATCGAAAAAGTGGAGCAGAACTTTTAATAGTGGTATATTGGTAAATTATCCAATATACTTCCCACAACACTTTTACACACATAAAAAAAAAACATTAGGTAAAATTGCCAACCCCTTTAAGTTCAAAGTACTATCTGCAACACAGTTTGTGGAGATGGTCTCTACCCCCTTCTATTGTGAATTCAATCCACTTATACAGTGCCCCCGAGTGTCTCCAACGCTACCCTGGATTCTCCTGGACACTATCAAGGTGTCACTATGTGTTGCTGCTCTCCAGAAGGAGAGTGTCTGGTTTTATGGTAAACAAGTCTAATATTTTCCCCCCTAAAACGTGCTCTTCTATAACCCGATGGCTGTGGAAATTTACCAGTTTCACTTTAATTAGAGGTAGAAATGTTCTCTATACTCTCTATATTCATTAATACTTTCTACAGTTCTATACATACCCAGTACAGATAAACAGAATGTATATCACATGATGCAGTATAGATCAATGCAAGTTAATCTCCTGTTAAATAAAGCAAGAAATTGCTGACTTTGTATAGGGAAAGTATGGAAATGTCCACCGTTCAATGATCCCGTGCTCCAGAGAACTACACTTCAAGTTTGTTCTCTGTTGGGTTCCAGTTTCTTCAAAGTTTTAATCTGAGCAATGTTCCAGATTTAGACCCCCTGGTCTACCCACCTGCTTCTTATGATTCTGGAACCTCTTTCATTGTGATGACCCTTGGCTCAAATATAGACATAATTCCTGTGACCATGCCCCAATCCTGGTATGTTGACCACTCTTGAGTTCTGCTATGTTTACCACACTTCAGCCCTCCTATGGTGACCACACCTCAGTCCTCCTATAGTGGCCACACTTCAGTCCAGCTTATGAATCTTGAACTTCTTTTCTTGTGAGAACCCTTTGCTCTAATAAAGACATTACTCCTGTGACCATGCTCCAATCCTGGTATGTTGACCGGTCTTCAGTTCTGCTTTGTTTACCACACTTCAGCCCTGCTATGCTGACCACACCTTAGTCCTCCTATAATGACCGCACTTCAGTCCAGCTTATGAATCTTGAACTTATTTCCTTGTGAGAACCCTTGGCTCTAATTCCTGTGACCATGCGCCAATCCTGCTATGTTGACCAGTCTTCAGTTCTGCTATGTTTACCACACTTCAGCACTGCTATGCTGACCATACCTCAGTCCTGCTATAGTGGCCACACTTCAGTCCAGCTTATGAATCTTGAACTTCTTTCCTTGTGAGAACCCTTGGCTCTAATAAAGACAATGGGGCAGATTTATCAAGCAGTCTGAAAGTCAGAATATTTCCAGTTGCCCATGGCAACCAATCACAGCTCAGCTTTCATTTCACCAGTGCTCATGAATATTTTAAAGGGGAGCTGTGATTGGTTGCCATGGGCAACTGGAAATATTCTGACTTTCAGACTGCTTGATAAATCTGCCCCATTATTCCTGTGACCATGCTCCAATCCTGTTATGTTGGCCACACGTCAGTCCTACAGTGACTGCATTTCTGTCCTTCTGTGGTGACCACTGTCATGGCACAGTAGTCCTCAAACAGTTACACTCTTTGGTCCTGAATTGTTGATCATGCTTGCATTCTGGAACAGTGGCCACACTATTGCCTTACTATGGTGTCAAAGCTCCAGTCCTGTAATATTGACCACACTGAAGTCCTTCTGAGGTGACGAGTTTCCAATCATGGAACAATAGCCATACTTCAGACCACACACTAGTCTGGGAATAGAGACAACATTCACTCCTGCCATGGTGATCACATTTGCTCCTTTGAACATCTACCACTACTCCATACTCGGATATGACCCACTCCTGGATAGTGTCACTGTTCATTCCCTTAGAACTGCAATAGCCATTACTTCTGGGCCTCTTTTTGGCAGATGGTTATAGGCCATGCTGTAGAGCAATGAATATCTTAACAAATGCTCAAACTAATCACAACTTACAAATATCATATTAAATATTTTCTTATTTCTGCACATCTGAAGGCTACGCAGATTATGTATATATGTTTGTGTGTGTGTATTAGCACCTGCCACCAGTGTGAATGAGTTGAGCACTTAGGAGCCGCTGTATCTCTATGAAAGTGCTCATGCGTGACTGTGTATAATTAGATCTTGACTTATTAATTGTGTGTTTCCATGTACTGTATAATGAAGTATGCATCAAGATGTAGAAGCTATAAATGCTAGCATATTTATATGCATGGACATGCAAGCGTTCACTATATTATTTGTCACTGAATATTTTGCTTGCCCTTTGGATAATAATTGAAAAATGTACACATGTCTCCATCCATTCCATCCCATTCTTCTGGGTAAACATCTTGCACAGTAAACAGGGCTTGTTGGAGCATGAAGTGGCTCATTTTGTTGGTGTTCCCTGGTTCTGAACATTTACCAGGATTGGGAAAGCAAATGTTGGGAGTGATACACATTTTGGCCAGGGGAGATTTATCAAAAGAGCATAACTCTACCGAATTGATAGTTATTTGGCGCCCGTTTCTCACGTTGTAAGAAAATGTATAGACACAGCATGTACCTGATATACTGGCTATGCCTTGAGTTTTGTCATATGTTATCTTTCAATAAAGTTTATTGAACAGAAAAGAGCATAACTATTGTAGTTTCTCATGGCAACCAATCAGAGCTCAGCTTTAATTTTCCCACAGATGTTTATAATATTAAAGCTGAGCTCTGATTTTTTTTCATGGGCAACTAGAACAGTTTTACTTTAGACACTTCTGATAAATATCCCCCTTAGGCTACATTCACACAATGCATGCCCACCGTACTATAGCACGGCGAGCACACAGCGGCGCCGGAGAGAGCGCTACTGACCCCTGCCCCTCTCCAAAGAGATATATGGCGCACAGCGCCGTATTCCGGGGAAAGATAGGACATGTCCTATCTTTCTCCCAGCTACTAAATGGTAGGGTGCTGCACATGTGCGGCACCTTAATGCTCCCGTACGGCGCCGTAAACTCATTGCCATCTATGGGGGACGTATATACCCCTATATACATCGGCCGTATATATATATAGCTCCCCTATACGGCCTTATGTCTAAGTTAAAGGGGCTTCCCAAAACGAGATAAAAGAGTGTGTTCTTTCAGAAATAGCACTAAATTTGTCCATACTTCTGATATTTAATGCTTCACAGAAATTTGAGAAGTGGACTTGAACCACTGGTACAATAGTGGGATTAGAAACTTCAAGTGTAGTCAAGATTTAGTCCACTACAGTATGGCCCACTACCATGGATCATTGCATTATTGTCATAGTACAAATTATTTACATAAAACGATAACAGCAGATTTTTGTTCCCTGTTCAGTTGTATCCATATATATATTGAGCCCTTTGTTATGGGCACTTGTGTCATGTGATCTTGGGTCTAAGCACCAGCTAACATCTTGTTCTACTATGTACACAGGATGGCAGTCCTTCAGGACCACTCAAGGGATTTTCTCCTTCAGTTCCACTAAGTGGGTATTCTCGTCACCTTCCACAGGATAGGGAATAACTTGCTGATCTGTGGGGGTCCCAACAGTGGAATTCCCATGGATCATGAGAACAGGGGTCTGTTGTACCTCAAATTAATATTGCAGCTGGTTGCGCATGTGCCCTGTTGTTCTACTCATCTCTATGGCACTGATAGACAGTGATTGGAGCAGCAGTGCGCATGTTGGACTTGCCACTCTAGTTATTTAGATACAACAGACCCTATTCTCTAAATCTGTGGGGTTCCCACCAGAACCTCTATGATCAACAGGTTGTCCCCTATCCTGTGGACGGTTTTTCATTACTGAACCATGTTTTGGCCTCATTTCAAGGACCAAACAATATCTTGGAATGGAATTTCATGCTTTATAGATTTGTATGATGCTAGGAGTCCCACCCATGAGGCAAGTTGAGCCTCTTGCTTAGGGCAGCACCACCTGCAGCAAAATGGAGTGGCAGCACTAGGGGCGCAATCACCTACTATAAAGCAGAACCTTACTCTTAAAAATAGTGGGGCAGATTTATCAAACTGCCTAATAGTAAGAATGTGCTTAGTTGCCCAGTTGTTGCCAATTACAACTCCCCTTTAAAATATTCATGAGCACTGATAAAATGAAAGCTGAGCTGTTATTGGTTGGCATAGGGAGCTAAGCACATTCTTACTCTTTGCAGCTTGATAAATCTGCCCCGGTGTGTCTTTATGCCTGATGTCAGCATGAGTGTGAGATACT
The DNA here is from genome assembly GCF_040894005.1 of Engystomops pustulosus. NCBI lineage: Eukaryota > Metazoa > Chordata > Amphibia > Anura > Leptodactylidae > Engystomops > Engystomops pustulosus. The sequence continues at coordinate 155,230,590 of NC_092416.1, read as the reverse complement.
TCATGGAAAACCCACTTACTAAATAAGTAACCTGATATATTACTACCGAATGGGACTGAGGTGGCTCCATTCTATAGCTCACCTCAGGAGGCAGATAGTAAGTCTTTATTTATATAGCGCCTGCAGATTACGCAGCGCTGCACAAAGCATGTCAAATTGGTCCCTGTCCCCATGGGGCTCACTATCTAAACAACCTACTATGTTTTGGAGTGTGAGAGGAAACCGGAGTACCCGGAGGAAACCCACGCAAATACGGAGAGAACATACAAACTCTTTACAGATGTTGACCTGGGTGGGATTCAAACCCAGGACCCCAGCGCTACAAGGCAGAAGTGCTACCCACTCAGCCACCATGCCACCCTATAGTTTGGGTTCACCTGCCTGCACCCTAGTGGGACCACAACACTGCAATCAGGGATGCAGGGACTCCTACATAACTAGGATGTATAGAGTCCCATCGCCAGACTAGTGATCGATCCGGGAACAGACCGCAAACAATCAAGTGAAACAAACCTTTCTATGTGGATCAATATCTAAAATCCCAATACTGAACCAAACTTTTTGGAATTATGAGAAAACAAAAGAGTAGAAGCGGCAGAAGTGGCGTATGGAGAGTTTTTCAATGAATGTAATTTCTCATGTTCCTTTTCATAACATCATAAGGGCGTGTGACCGATAAACTTGAGAAAAGCAATTTAGATCTCAGATAATGTAAGAAACACAAAGATATAAATGACTGCCATTTCCTTCTTGCACTCAGGGACGGTCGCGGTTTGGCGAGATATTCTAACATTCGCCGAGACGGATCGGTCTATTACAGACAGACACTTTGTAGATGCTTTTGGGAGAGATAACCTGAGGGTTAGTTAAAAAAGAAGCACAATGCAAGGAATACAAAGCGCGGCAGCAGTGTGTGAGTGTATGTGTGTCCCCCTTTCATCACATATGCCGAAGTCAGATCTGTGTGGGTGTATTTAGAGTCCTGTCTGTCTGTGCGGTTGAATATTTATAGCTGTGTAGGAGTCTGTCCTTCTGCTTTAGCGCTCATGTGTGACTAGGTATAATTAGATTTTTGCTTATTAATATGTGTTCCCATCTTCTGTTGTGTAAGGGAATGCAATCTGGACCAGACCGAAAATGAAGAGAGAATAAAACGTCGCTACTGGACCGTGCAGTCGAAATAATAAGAGAAGAAAATGTACCTAAATTTTAAGGATCTGAAGGACTTTTGTTTTCTTAAGTTTTAAAAACTTCGATTTTTTGGTGGTTGCCATGATAGCACCAGGGTATCATCTCATTTCATAAACCCCTTAATGGCTAATCTACCAAGTAACAGAGTCTTAATGGTAGCTAGCCATTACATTAAAGGGAATATTCAGTTTTTTCCATATTGATCCCTTGTCCTTAGAGAAGGTTATCAGGATACTGAACAGCCACTGGAAGCAGTCATAGGACAGTGGTTATCACTGCTTCTGGAATAGATAAACTAGGGTATATTTTAGGGAAAAGGAGACTGTTTTAGTTTCTGAATATTTAATACCACAATGTGAGTTCACTGCAAAGGGGCCTACTGAGGCTCTGTCTCAAAGCTTCACTGAAGCTGGAACACTCCAGCTTCATAGTACATGCTGCATATCTGGTGCAGTGAAGCCAGAGTGTACTACTCCGGCTTCATAGTGTACACTGTGTACCTACAGCACTTGTGCAGTGAAGCCAGGATGTACTACTCCGGCGTCAATAGCAGTATCACACAGGCGCTGAGAGCACTGAATGGTAATCACACTAAACCACCAGTCCATAAGGGCCTGTGGTTGGTTTAGAGTCCCAAATCCACTTAACAAGTTGCCTTTAAGTTTGAAACAAGATATATTTGCTGAAAGTTGTCACTTTCATGTTACAGAGCTGTGCATGATGACAGATATAAAATGAAAATCTTCACTTTATATCCATCAACCTGGCTTTATCATCACTTGAACTGAGCTGTGCCCATATATACAGGATAGGAGTAGTAGTGCTAAAATGTGCCTTTATATATGCAACATCCCCCACCGGGGCCTAGCCCTTGAGGCCTGGAGACAGTCAGGGCCCGCGGTACCGGAGTGGCTGGCGGTTGCGGCCTAAGCACGCTATTGTCACGGTGCTTGGTACGGGGGAACCGGAGGGCTATCCTACAGCCTGGCAGGTCTCCGGCAGGGTGGTGTTGGCAAGAAATGATTAGGGAGAGGCTGCTATAGCGGATCTCCCTGGGGCAACCCCTTAATGTCCCGAGTGTGAGTCTCTGGGTGATGGACAGGGTGCCGGTGATGAAGGCAGCCGTATTAGCAGGGACCAGACGGAGACAGAAGTTGAAGAAAACAACTTACAGTTCTTTATTTGAACCGGCAGGAACCGCAGCAACGTGCCTTTAACAGATAGATGGAGTGCTGAGATGCTTTTGGAGGGAGCCTCAGGAGATAGTTCACCAGCCTGGATGTAGAGGGCAGGCTGGGAGGCAGCTGTGTCCTAATAGGATGCTTCAGCTGGTCCTGTAGAGCTTCAGGTATCACCTTTAAAGGTAAGATGATACCCCTTTCCTCACTATACTAACTCTAGTCTTCTTGCTCCACTCTTCAGAGGCAGGGGCTAGACTCTTCCTGCTCTGGTATGGGCTAGACTGAGTTTACTCACTCACTCACTGAGCTATAAGTCTTCCTGATCTGAGCTGAGCTCAGACTAAACTGATCTGATCCCTCTCCTGAGAGAGACTGCTCTGAGATCTGACCCAGAACATTCCTGGCCAGGGGTTTTATTACTTCCCCTCTGGTCAGGTGGTGGCTGCTCCTCCAATCACATCTCAGCTTACAGAGGACAGGATGTAACATAAGACATTGGATGATAGATTTTACATCATACACAGATTAACTTCTGCCTTGCCAGGCAGGATTCACCACTGCAATATCCCCTATGTCCTATCGGGACCATGTAGTGTGATGTGGTTACATGCAGGTGGGACGTATTCGCAAACACTCCTTCACCATTGCATCGGCGAGGGTGTTGCATACCCCGGGGGCAATTGAAAGAGCCGCCCTCGGCTCGACTACAGATGGCTTGAGGGAGCAGAGGTGGATAAAGGCACTTCTGGGGAGTGCAGGCTATGTGAGGTGTAGGGACAAACCGCCCATGGTCCTGGAGACAGGCACCTGGGTTGGTGTCGGACTAAAGACAAAAACATGTAAGTGCTTGACAGTTGGTCGCTGACGCCATTAAACCGAACTGTACAGTAGGAAAGGTGTGGTGTCATGTACTGTAATCCACTCCTTGCACCAAGGCCTGTATATTTGTTATGTAAACACTTCTTCCCTGGCGACAATTATATAGTGTGTATATCTGCATAGCGTTAGCATATGCGACACGAGTACCTCCTGACTGACATCCTTACCCATAGTATGAGCGGCATCCAGGTGCTATCTCTGTAACACCCCCGGTCCCCTAAAGACCCGCAGTTTACGGACTACCCCCACGTGCAAACCTCAGTTTGAGGGATAAGGTAGCGGTCAGTGTTTTACAAAAAGACGGTCCGACACAGCCACACTACAACCTGTAAAGCCTATGAAAGGGTGAATGCAGACTACTGGCATATATCTTGACAGTGTGCAAACAGATTAACTCACATTGGTTTAGAAGCCCAATGGGTACACATCTTAAAACGTTACAAACATTACAGAGGTAGTTAGGCTACTCAGGGTAGCGGCATAGAATGTCTCTTTACCTGAAAAGGAAAGGCATAAAGAGTGCAAGCAGAATGTCCATACCTAAAAAGGAAGGCATTAAGTGCAAAATAATAATAAATTACATGGCAACTTTTCCTTGGAGTTGGCAAAAGTCTCACAGAAGGTCTTTAATAACAAAGTCCATCTTCTGGGTACAGCCCTTGATGTGGGGAAAAGTGCAATGGAAGAAGCAAAGGGTCTCCTCTATGTGTAGAGGGACAGAGTCCTTTGTAGGAATCTCTGCTGTGGCAGAGGAAGGGGTGCTATCATAGCACATGACAGTGGAAAATCTCTTGACTGAGATAAATAAGGGTGAGAGTCTCAGGACAGTTTCTGGCTCTTTAGGGAAAAGTACCTGAAGTGGGCTACAGCCCTTCAGGGGTTAATCTTGCTGCTCAAGAGCAATGGCTGCAGGCATGGGAGCAGGAACTGCAGCAGGGACATCATCAGCCTGGGTGAAGAAAGCAGTGTTGAGATCTGTCACCTGAAGACATCTGGTGGTAGACACTGGAACTGCTGACATGGAACACCCAGAAGCTGGAGCTGGAACAGCAGGGAGGTCACCTACGGCGGCAGGCATCTCAGCAAAGGAAGGAGACAGGCACTTCTCTGGCTGACCTTCTGTAGCTGGGGGCGCTGTGGAGCACATGATGATGACCGCAGGAGCTGTAACTTCTTCACTGCTGACAGCTGAAGGATTGTTGTTCCTGGACTGACCTGTAGCTCTTGGGGGCGCTGTTACGATGGCGGTGGTAACCTCTGTAGCTGGCAGGGCGTTCTCACCGGACAGCCTGGGCCTCTTAGCAGGTGGTCCTGGATACTCCGCAGGACGATCAGCAGCATTAGATAAGGGGTCAGGCCCCTTTAAGAGAGTCCCTTTTGTAGCCGGGCCTCCTATGGGGAGATGTTGACCCTCTGCAGGGAGGCCGGACTGTACCCCAGCCGGGGCTAAGGGAGATATAGTAACAGTCACTGTGATATAGGCCCTGGGGGCCATGGTACTCACATCCGCGGTGGTCCTCAGGAGGTCCGTCATCGGAGGAGGCAGCCGCTGTGGAGAATCCGCCATTGAAGACTGCGTACGGGAGACAGCACTAAGCGGTGCAGCAGAGGAAGGGGCCCGAGGCTCGTGGGCAAGCCATGCGACACTTGGTTCTTCATCTCGGAGGCTGTGCGGCATGTCAGCAGGACAGGAGACAGCACGTGGAGAAATCCAAGATGGCCGATTAACCTCTTTGATGCTGGATGGCGGCTGCGCTGACTCTGAGGTACCTCGTGGGCTCTCACTGGCGTTGCAGCGCGGGAGAGTTTCGCGCCAGAGGGCGGAGCTTGAGTCTTTCCCGCCAGAAGCTGTGGCGGGCTGAATTTTCTGCTGCGCCACAGCGCGCTGAGGCAGGATTCGCGCCTTACGTGCAGGGGGCGGAGCTTAGCAATGTCTCTGGGTTTCCCGCCAGTGGAAGTTTTGGCGGGCTGGAATTACTTGCTGCACCACAGTTTCGTGAGGTAAAATGCTTCAAGCGCGGCAGCGCTGGATGTAGCAGAGCTGGTACAGTTCTTGCAGGGATTAACCTCTTGAGTGCTGGAGCGGCGCTCGACAGCACGTGGCAGCATCAACACAGTTCAATCCAGAAACACACAATCACTTGGGCCCAAACCCGGATGGCAGCAGGGTTAGGCAGCACAGTCTTTTCAATAAAGGATAGTCTTTAAGGCCAGAATAAGGCACAGAAGTATCAATCCTGTTTGTGACGCCACTTGCAACATCCCCCACCGGGGCCTAGCCCTTGAGGTGAGGCCTGGAGACAGTCGGGGCCCGCGGTACCGGAGTGGCTGGCGGTTGCGGCCTAAGCACGCTATTGTCACGGTGCTTGGTACGGGGGAACCGGAGGGCTGTCCTACAGCCTGGCAGGTCTCCAGCAGGGTGGTGTTGGCAAGAAATGATGAGGGAGAGGCTGCTATAGCGGATCTCCCTGGGGCAACCCCTTAATGTCCCGAGTGTGAGTCTCTGGGTGATGGACAGGGTGCCGGTGATGAAGGCAGCCGTATTAGCAGGGACCAGACGGAGACAGAAGTTGAAGAAAACAACTTACAGTTCTTTATTTGAACCGGCAGGAACCGCAGCAACGTGCCTTTAACAGATAGATGGAGTGCTGAGATGCTTTTGGAGGGAGCCTCAGGAGATAGTTCACCAGCCTGGATGTAGAGGGCAGGCTGGGAGGCAGCTGTGTCCTAATAGGATGCTTCAGCTGGTCCTGTAGAGCTTCAGGTATCACCTTTAAAGGTAAGATGATACCCCTTTCCTCACTATACTAACTCTAGTCTTCTTGCTCCACTCTTCAGAGGCAGGGGCTAGGCTCTTCCTTCTCTGGTATGGGCTAGACTGAGTTTACTCACTCACTCACTGAGCTATAAGTCTTCCTGATCTGAGCTGAGCTCAGACTAAACTGATCTGATCCCTCTCCTGAGAGAGACTGCTCTGAGATCTGACCCAGAACATTCCTGGCCAGGGGTTTTATTACTTCCCCTCTGGTCAGGTGGTGGCTGCTCCTCCAATCACATCTCAGCTTACAGAGGACAGGATGTAACACAAGACATTGGATGATAGATTTTACATCATACACAGATTAACTTCTGCCTTGCCAGACAGGATTCACCACTGCAATATCCCCTATGTCCTATCAGGACCATGTAGTGTGATGTGGTTACATGCAGGTGGGACGTATTCGCAAACACTCCTTCGCCATTGCATCGGCGAGGGTGTTGCATATACAGGATGGGAGTAGAAGTGCTGAGCTGTGCCCATAAATACAGGATAGGAGTAGTAGTAATGTTCTGTGCCCATACATATACAGGATACAAGTAATAGTTCTGTGCTGTGCCAATATATACACAATAGGAGTAGTAGTACTGTGCTGGGCCCATATATACAGGATAGGATTAGTAGTACCGAGCGGTGCACATATATAAAGGATAGGAGTGGTAGTACTGTGCTGCGCCCACATATATATGCAGGATAGGAGGAGTAGGGCAGCTCAGTGCCCAGATATAAAAAAGATTGGAATAGTAGTACTAAGCTGTGACCATATATAAAGGATAGGAGTAGTAGTACTGAGCTGTACCCATATATACAGAATAGGGGTAGTAGCACTGTGGTGTGCCCATGTATATATACAGTATAGGAGTAGTTGTGCTGTGCCCATATATATTCAGGATAGGTGTAGTAATACTGAGCTGTGCCCACACATACAGGATAGGAGTACTAGTACTGTGCCCGTATAAATACAGAATAGGAGTAGTAGTGCAGAGCCAGCACTGCTCCCCCTGCCCCCCAGGTAGTTATGCCTCTGACTGTACCCACATGACCCATAACGGGGACCAGTTATTTCAGAGACTAGATGAAGCCATCACTTGGTTATATAAGCATATTGCCACAGTGGACGAGTAAACACAAATGAATAAGGCGGTCCACTATCCCTCGTTCACAATTATCACTAATTATATTTTAGTAAAAAGATAGGGCTTTTTCCGCTTAAAAATGAATTTGTATAATTTCTACTTTTTTGGTACAGATTCCCATATCAACTTGTGAAAAATGCAGAATATCAAGCACCAAGGTGAAGGGTAATATTTTTGACTGCAGGAATATCCCATTGAGTATCCTACACTATTGTCTATGGTGTCCCCAGAATTAAAGAGGTCACTTTGTGTGATAACTCTTCACCTCACCCATCTTTTTTCTCTCTTAGGATCACCGAGGGACTCGTGACTAATACTGCTGCTTTCCAAACATTTCTCTTAATTAATCTAAAAGGAATTCAGCCCAAGGATTATGGATACTACTAATGAAACTTCCCACACGTTATCATCTGCAGCTTGGTATCATAGTGTAGAGTACAATAAGGATGCATACACATGGGGTATGGATGACTGACATATAAAGAAGAATGTAATAATGTTCTAAGGACTTCTTCTTTGCTTACTCCCTAGTTAAATGCTTGGGTCAAGGAAAATAGAGACATTAATGGTTGGACTGGCCCACCAGAGAATCGGAGGATCCTTTGGTGGGCCTGGGTATTAACTGAGTACTGATAACCAGAGGTCCATTGGGAGACAGCTCATTTTGGAGGCTACTAGGGTCTATTCCCTCAGGGTTAATGGAAGATACACACCCAGAATCATTCTATCAACAATGTCCAAGACAGAAGACATTCCATGTATAGGTCTACGTCGTAGCCCTTCAATAAGGAATACATGTTGAGGAATATGTTTCTGGTGAAAGGCTCTGACAAGATGTCTCTGAGTCTTGGTGACCTGTTGTGAAGATTCAGCAGAAGACCAAATTCTCCTATTGTGAGGTAGATAATACTTTATCCTCATGGCAGCAGGAATAGATCTTGTTGAACCCATTACCCGCATGAAAGCAATCTTATCCAGATGACTCACATTCAAAGTGTGTGCAAACAGAAGATGGATAGAACTGCGCTACGAGCTACAGAGACGACATGTATGACATATAGCACAGCATGTAATCCATCCCCATAGCTGACTGACAAGACGGGTTTGATGGCTGTGGCTCACAGGAGTAGACATGCGTCATATTGATGTGTTCTGCCATGCTTGAGTAGATGCTACATCATGACAGGAAAAGTTTTTTGACTTTGAGTTTTTTAACGTGGGTTTTTAAACTATTGATCAACATTAAAACATTTGTGTCCAACAGTAGTGGAAGCATTTTACTCCCCTTTAAATTGTTGACCTATCGATCCTCAGATTATCACATTGGAGGGGGTTCAACATTCATCACCACTAGGAGCTGAGCTACTGTAGCCATATCCAAATATAAGTAAATCCAAGCACTGGGTTTTTGATGCCAGAAAGTGATATTTTATTTACACAGAAGTGATCAAAAGGTGTGACGTTTCGACCTACACTCAGGTCTTTGTCAAACACGATCAGGGTGAAGATTAGGGCTTGGCTGGCTGTGCTGGCGAGCATCAGGTATTGATACTATGGGGGTCATTTACTAAGGGCCCGATTCGCGTTTTCCCGACGTGTTACCCGAATATTTCCGATTTGCGCCGCTTGTACATGAATTGCCCCGGGTTTTTGGCGCACACGATCGGATTGTGGCGCATCGGGGCCGGCATGCGCGCGACAGAAATCGGGGGGGGCGTGGCCGAACGAAAACCCAACGTATTCGGAAAAACCGCCGCATTTAAAAACCGAAAATGTGTCGCTTGGGGAGCGCTCACCTTCACCTTCTATGGGATGGTGCATTCCGGGGCGTTAAGATTATTTTCGGCGCTGCAGCGCCACCTGGTGGACGGCGGAGGAACTACCATCTTAAATCCCAGCCGGACCCGAATCCTGTGCAGAGAACGCGCCGCTGGATCGCGAATGGGCCGGGTAATAAATGTGCCCCTATGTGTCTGTAGGCGTTTTCCCGACGTGTTACCTGAATATTTCCGATCTGCGCCGATTTCCCCTGAATTGTCCCGGGTTTTTTGGCGCACGCGATCATCGGCGCTGGCATGCACGTGACGTAAAACGAAAACCCGATTCGGAAAAACCGCCGCATTTAAAAAAAGAAAAGTGTCGCGGAGCTTGCACTTACCTTCACTAGAAATAGGCCGGTGAACTTGAGTGCGTTCCGATGCTCTTCAGCGCAGCAGCGCCACCGGGTGGACGTCGGAGGAACTGCCTTAATGAATCCCGGCCGGACCCGAATCCACCGCAGAGAACGCGCCGCTGGATCGCGAATGGACTGGGTAAGTAAATCTGCCCCATTATGCTGCACTTTGTAAAGCCTAATATGTATATAACATATATGTGCTGTATATGTGTGTGTATCTGTGAGGTGTCTTCCGGCGATTCACTAAGGTAGTGCGCCCGATGTCCACCAGGTGTCACTGCTGCGCCGAGGTCCGCCGGAGTTCGCCGGAGTTCACCATCCTATCCTGGGTGCATGTAAGTGTGTGTCAAGCGACACATTTTTTAAAAAAAATACTGCGTTTATTCAGAATCCGTTGGGTTTTCTGACGGCCACGTCCCCCGATTTTTGTTGCATGCGGCGATGCACCATTATCCGATCACGTGCGCCAAAAACCCGGGGCAATTAGTCGCAAAACGGTAATTTTTGGGAAACCCGACGAAAAAGAGCAATTCGGGCCCTTAGCAAATGACCCCCTGTATGTGTGTATGTGATGTTTATCTGCTCTATATATGTGTATGAGTGTATAAATGTGTGTGTATGAATTAAGAACCGTAGGCTTATGTATATAGGTATGAAAATGAGTGTAATATGCATATTTGCTGCTTGAGCCAGCCATCAGCCGCCATCTTATAGATCATTCCTCCCTCAGCCTACTGGCTGCAGTGTTTGCTCTCCTCCCTCTCTATTCTCTACTGTACAGTCTGTGTGATCCTTCCCTACCGATCATGTAGATGCTTTCACTCTAGTTCTGAAGGCTTTTCTACATTTAGGGAAAAGGTTAAGGTTATTGCAAATACAATGAAAATACATAAAAGTAACTTGTTGGCTGCTTGTATAACCAGCACTTTAACACCATCCTGATCTCTTTTTATCATCCTATCCCTTTTCTGCTTTTAATAATAATAAAAAATCTAATACTAGGACAATGCATAGTAGACAAGAGAAGGCCAACACTACCAGGAGAGGTTTGCTGTGAGAAGCAGCAGGACAACCAGCTGTGTGAAGGAGTTACATATGTTCTGCAGCAGACAAATGGTAGGACACTTTTAACAAGCTGTGCTAATAGATATTCAAATGAACAATAAGCACAAATTTCATGCATTGGTACCCATATCGCAAGGTATCACAGATTGGGAACATTGGGTTAGTGGAACTAGTCCCATTAAAACTTTCTCAGTTCTGTCCACAAACCAATTAGCTCCATTCCTGACAACAGACTAAGAACAGATCCTTCCAAAATAATATTCAATTATTATAATCTAATTATGCTGCATCTTATTCCTCATCCGTACTAAGAAATAGCAGATGGATCAAAATCTCAGCAAGCTGTGTCAATAATCTGTCCATTGACTACAGAGCTGCCAGGTACATCTCCGAGCTTCTGCTCTATTCACTCTTTCATGGCTGCAGTAAATGGTCAGATACAATGGGGCAGACATATCAAGCTGTCTGAAAGTCAGAATATTTCTAGTTTCCCATGACAACCAATCACAGCTCAGCTTTCATTTTACCAGTGCTCATGAATATTTTAAAGGGGAGCTGTGATTGGTTGCCATGGGCAACTAGAAATATTCTGACTTTCAGACACTTGATAAATCTGCCCCAATGCCAATCCTGTCTGCAGTTTGTATATGATACACTAGCTCAGCTCCATTCAGTAAGGCATGGCTCCAAACTGTGGACAGGCCTGGGCCATATGGGAGGAAGCAGTCATGTTGTGTAGACCTACGCTATGCCATGTCACCCATAGAAGTGTATATGTAAAGTATATTACTGTAGAGATTTGTTCCTTTAAATGTAAGTATGTGCAGTTTAGTTTCCCACTGTAATAGATGGATATCTCAACTATATCCACGTATATTGTGAGGTTTGGAATTTGATCATAATAATCTACTATCCATTAAAGTGGCGTAAAAGCCCTGAAAGAATTGCAAATGCTAGCAAAGTAGGGGGTGGGCGTGGAGGGGCATGAAGAGGGGGCGCAGCTGGCCGGAAGGGGGGGGAGGGGCATGACGTTCAGTTGCTTCATGAGGCGGCTGACGTCATCAGGAGGGGAGGGTTGGAGGAGCTAGCCAGTGGGTTTGAAGTGCTGTGGGGAAGTGCACTTGGAGCTCGGACGGGCTTCAGTAATGCCCACAGAAGCCTTTCAAACTAATTTACATAAACATTAAAGTCTTTTTTTTTTCATAGAGACAATAATCTTTTATCTTTCATAAAAGTTTGCCAGTGTTTACCTTTTTAACATCTGGTTAAATGATATGGTAGATTTCTTTTACCTATAATGGGGCTCATTTACTAGGAGCCCAGTGGACCGCACTTTTGTCGGACATCCCGACGATTTCCATTTTGCGCTGCTGAGACAGGGATTTAAAAGGGGTTTTTGGCGCACGTGATCAGATTTCATGCTTTCATGCGACAGAAAACGGGGGGGGGGGGACAGACCGATCCGACGGATTCGGACAAACCGTGTCGCAATTGTGTCGTAAGCCAAGCACTTACATGCACCGGGAGGAGGATGTGAACTCTATCGGACCTGAGCGGGGAAGCAACACATGCAGGATATTGGGCGCATAATCTTAGTTAATCTCGGCACAGTGCATTCTGGACAATGCACTTTCGGGAACTCCGAGGGACCGGGTAAGTAAATGTGCCCCAATGTGTCTCCTTGATGTCTCCTGAAGAAAAGAAAAACAGTGATGTTACGAAGACAGACATGACAATCCTTTGTGCTAATGTTGAAAAAAAAGGGTGGCTGGAGAAACCATATATTTTACATCCGACCTCAAAACGCATTTCTTGGTTTAGTACAAGAAATATCCGACTAATCTAATATATTCAAAACCTCAGAAATCCTCACATTTCCCCTACTTCATTCATTCCATAATTCATTCCATAAAAATGCAAAACAATTTCCAGTATCAACTTCTATGTTCCTCTCAGTACATTATCAAGCGTCTACCTGCGGGCCACCTACACGTCAGCTCCAAGGCCGAGAACTGCCTCAGCACCAATGTTTCTTATTAAATGCCATCAAGTGAGTTGAGCATCTCAGAGACCGTAGCGACCATGTGTCTTCACAACATCCTGTCGTCTGTTCAGGCCCCCAGGATTGTTGATGGCACGGTTATGATTCCTGATGATAACCCCCATCAATCTTTGTTTTTTTCTGTGAGGCATCAATGTGTTTTTCTTTCCGTTTGGTAAAATAAGAAAAAGTGTCATCTTTTGTTGAATATTTTGAATTTAGCCCTTTAACAGAATGAAGGGGGTAACATCTATGATGATAGACTTAAAAAGGAACCTGTCACCACATTTTTACAAATACAGCTGGTGACAGGTTCCCATAGAGTCCTATTAACTAAGTGACACCTTTCTTTTAACTGAAAATTGTTTCCCGTACATCCCAATATATCAACTTTATATTATATTACTTTACATCATAAGGGGTGTGTCAAGCTCATCTAGCCCCTCCCATCTACTCCTCCTCATGCCCCATGCCTCTTATCAGCATGTGACAATTTTGATGTAATCTAAGGTCCTTTATCCAATTATGTTTGCAATGTCTAGCCCATGTATGTATCTGATCCCATGTCAGTATCAAGGAATGATCACAGCAGCCTCCATGGACTTCTACTCCTCCCCATCCGCCATGGAGGCTGCTGTGATTTCATGTGATCAGATATAGGACATGGGGTACATGTTGCAAGTGTAACAGGATATCACCCTGGTCACATGACATGCACTGCCCAATGTTCCACACAGCAGCATGTCCTAGCAGTGAGACCTGTCAGAAACCAGGAGGCAGGGCAGTGCAATGAAACTGATTTTTTTTAACATTGCAGCTATTGAACTGAACCATTTAGGGATAAGGGCAGTGTTTTTTAATAAAGTATTTATTCTGGGTGGGATCATTTTCATGTCACGTTCTCTTTATTATTTACACATTGATTTGTAAAGCACTACAGAATTTATAAAAACATAGATTATTATTATTATTATTATTATTATTATTACTACTCATTATCCTGCTATATCCTTATGGTTAATCTATGTCCTCCTGGTGCAAGTGTGCATAAATCTTTATGACCACAAGGGTGGTGACAGAGAGACAGGAGATATGTCTATATGGTTGGGTTACACATTGCTGGTCCATCATGTAGGAGATTACTAGCCTTCAGTCTCCTTTGTGCTGAGATATCTTCTTCCTCAAACCATTTTCTACAGAGACTTCTCTTCTCCTGTACCTGCTGCGGGTTGCAGAAATGATGCTCCTTGTTTCCACAGTAACACAAAACTGCATTGCCGGCTCTTCTGACAACATAAAACATCCTTGCTATTTTCTGGCAGATATTCTGCGCACGTGAAGAGGTGACAGTTTTTTGATTTCTGCAGAAGCCCTCGGAGCCCGCTGGCTTGCCAACTAAAAGTTTATAGCTTCATCGTGATGATGCAAATTTTTGGATGACTTATTTTGTGGTTGTGGAGTCAGCAGTAAACACTAGGGTGGGAGTGGACCAGGTTGACCTCATTGAATATAATTATGTCAGACAATGTAGCTGGTTTGGGGTGGGTCTTAACTGAATCGGGCTTCTGTATGTTTTCGGTGACTGAAACTTGATCAAAAATTTGGTGCATGTAGAAACAATATATTCACATGGAAAAGTACTGAAGTGAAACTAAAATACCTGCAGCAGACATCTGCTCTAGTCAGCAGTTTAGTCATGGGTTTAGCCGACCTTTTCCCAGTTTAACCGACCTTTTCTAAAGAAGAAGCCATAACAAGAAGACATAATGGGTCACTTTGCCATGAGAACTTTCAAAAACAAATACTTTTTCCCAAATGGGAGAAAGCCTAACTACCACTGTAAATTCTCTGTGCGGTAGTTTATACGGTCTTGGGAGTCTACAGTTGATATAGAAGATATGATATGAAAAATTATCCTTCTAATTAAAATTTCTTCTAATTAAGGCCTTCGGTGCCCTCAGGGAGCAGGGCTTTAGCATTACTGCAACATCTACACCCCTCAGCGTTGCTCCTTATTCTACAGAATTGGTCCTAGAGATGAAAATATGGTCAGGGGTTGACCCCCATGAACGGGGTGGTCTTCTGAAGAAGTTTGTATGTACAGTAAGTACAAAAACAATAACCACACACAAAATCACATCCCAGAAACCTAACTCCTGAAGGCAGCATTAAATAGTGATGGAGAAGGATCAATTCCAAGTTAGGTATCAAAGCTTGTGCGTGTGACGGATACACATTGTTAGGTTCTGACCTATCTTTCTTGTTACTCCGTCTTTATCTTTTCACCCCCTGGAGCGGGATTATTTTCTTTGCTTCATAAAAAATTGTGGGACCTATTTCAAGATGCCTGAGGTAAAATGTGAGGTAAATGGATCATAGTTTGACAAAACGTGAGTCCTCAACCACCGATTTGTTGAATGGATACTTCTTTCTTTCCAGAAAGAAGACAAGTTTCATGCAAGACCTAACACTCTGAAGTAAAATCTTTTATAATGCAGTTTAACCTAGCAGATTAATAAAATGGCAAAAAAACAACCTATCATGCCTGCTGTCCAGTGGTAGAATGATATGAAATGATTTCGGGAATGACCTGTGGCTCGTGAAATAAGGTTCTTTCATCCAGAACTGACGTAGTGATGGACAGTATGGATGGAAAGACCCACCACACCATTTTACCTCTACGAGGTGAAAGGGACATGTATTACAATGAGTTCGGGAACGGAATGGACACAAAATCAATCAAGGACACGTCTCCAGACAATGGGTGACAATCTGACGGTTCAGCCACCCGAGGACAAGCCAACACCGTACAATTGGGATCGGAACAGACATTTTTTTAAGCCAAAATCTCTCTGTCACTTTTCATTAGTCATCCACCTCAAAGATACATTTAATTCCCTTGCACGTCTCTCTCTGGATCTTCACCGATGCGACCATCACCCAATGAATGGGAACAGCCTGTCTTTCCGACACTTCAAGAGCCTTATGACAATTACCATAACCCTTAGCAACAACATGAATCAAGCCAACGCTCGTTAACATTGATCGTTAAAGAGAATCGTTGACTCTGAACAAAGACTCCAGGAAACAGGATCTATCGACAACGTTCCTCATCCGATGCTCTTAATAATTAAAATATCCCCGGCTTTGTCGTGAAACATAAGTATGCTCCCGAGTCTGTTCCGCAGACACCCACTTTATAGGGGAATAAAACGAGCGCCAGAGCTCTGCCTCTCCTTATACGATGTGAATAAACTTACATATTGATTGGAAACCGCATTATATGGGAGAGATAGAACACAGCCGCACAGTGATAAGGTACCGAAAGGTCAATGCCGACCATGACAGCGGCAAAGATTTGCGGCTCAGCAAGCTACCTTTCTTCTACTTTAGATGAGAAAATAGATCAGTCTTCTGTGTAAAGTAGCTTTTATTTTGCCTTTTATATGCAATAAAAGTATATGAGGGTAGTTTATTGGGTGGAAAGTGTATGTGTTGTCTATAGATTACCACTTACAAATATGTACATTTTCCTTGTGGGAGCAGGCGGCTTAGACGCTTGTCTTAGTCATGTTTGTTATATGGTAATAAAGAGAAATGAAAATATTCATGAGTCCCTGTAGACTCCCGTTTTACAAGGAGAGGGATTGTAAAATGGATGTGCATAGTTGAGCAGGGGTGGAGCTGTGGGAGGTGCAAAGGGAGCAGTTCAGCCCGAGCTGTGTCTGCGGGGCCCAAGGACCTTTCTAACATACAAAGGATCACAGTTTTATGGGGGCAAATACATGATGGATGGGGGTCTGCAAATCTAGAATCTGTAGCTAGTGATGTCACAGTACAGCGATAATACACACAGTGATATTTTACACAGAGATGTTACAGAGATAATGCACACTGCGGTATCACTGTACTGTACAGGGAAAAATATACATTGATGTCATAGTACATAGATAACACACAGTGAAGTCACAGTACAGGGATAATACACAGAGTGATGTCACAGTACAATAATAATTCATACAGTGATGTCACAGTACAGGGATAATACACACAGTGATATCACAGTACAGGGATAATACACACAGTGATGTCACAGTACAGGAATAATACACACAGCGATGTCACAGTACAGGGATAATACACATAGTGATGTCACAGTACAGGGATAATACACACAGTGATGTCACAGTACAGGAATAATATACACAGTGATGTCACAGTACAGGGATAATACACATAGTGATGTTACAGTACATGGATAATACACACAGTAATGTCACAGTACAGAGATAATACACACAGTGATGTCACAGTACAGGGATAATACACATAGTGATGTCACAGTACAGGGATAATACACACAGTGATGTCACAGTACAGGGATAATACACATAGTGATGTCACAGTACAGGGATAATACACAGTGATGTCACAGTACAGGAATAATACACACAGTGATGTCACAGTACAGGGATGATACACACAGTGATGTCACAGTACATGGATAATACACATAGTGATGTCACAGTACAGGATAATACACACAGTGATGTCACAGTAAAGGGATAATACACACTGTGATGTCATAGTACATAGATAATACACACAGTGATGTCACAGTATAGGGATAATACACATAGTGATGTCACAGTACAGGGATAATACACACAGTAATGTCACAGTACAGGGGTAATACGCACAGTGATGTCACAGTACAGGGATAATACACACAGTGATGTCACAGTACAGGGATAATACACACAGTAATGTCACAGTACAGGGGTAATACGCACAGTGATGTCACAGGACAGGGATAATACACACAGTGATGTCACAGTATAGGGATAATACACACAGTGATGCCACAGTACAGGGATAATATACACAGTGATGTCACAGTACAGGGATAATACACACAGTGGTGTCACAGTACAGGCAGTCCCCGGGTTACATACAAGATAGGGACTGTAGGTTTGTTCTTAAGTTGAATTTGTATGTAAGTCGAAACTGTATATTTTATCATTGTAGTTCCCGGCAATTTTTTTTTTTGCCCCAGTGACAATTGGAGTTTCAAATTTTTTTGCTGTAATAGGACCAAGAATTATCAATAAAGCTTCACTACAGACAATTTTAAGCTGATTATTGCAGTCTGGGACTATTTTAAAGCATCCAGAGAGCTTCACCAGAGGTCACAGTGGGCAGAGGGGTCTGTCTGTAACTATGGGTTGTCTGTAAGTCGGGTGTCCTTAAAGGAAACCTACCACTTGTAGTGGCAGGTTTCCGATGGAAATACCGGGCACCAGCTCAGGGTGAGCTGGTGCCGGAGCTTATTTTAGTTAGTGTTTTAAACCGCGGTATCGCGGTTTAAAACACTTTTTAAACGTTATAGCCGGCGCAGGCAGGTACGCGCTCGGCGCTTACCGTGCACGCGGCTCTCATTCACTTCCTATGTAGCCGCGTGCACGGTAAGCGCCGAGCGCGTACCTGCCTGCGCCGGCTATAACGTTTAAAAAGTGTTTTAAACCGCGATACCGCGGTTTAAAACACTAACTAAAATAAGCTCCGGCACCAGCTCACCCTGAGCTGGTGCCCGGTATTGCCATCGGAAACCTGCCACTACAAGTGGTAGGTTTCCTTTAAGTAGGGGACCGCCTGTACAGGGATAATATACACAGTGGTGTCACAGTACAGGGATAATATACACAGTGATGTCACAGTACATAGATAATACACACAGTGATGTCACAGTACAGGGATAATATACACAGTGATGTCACAGTACAGGGATAATACACACAGTAATGTCACAGTACAGGGATAGTACACATAGTGATGTCACAGTACAGGGATAATACACACAGTAATGTCACAGTTCAGGGGTAATACACACAGTGATGTCACAGGACAGGTATAATAAATACAGTGATGTCACAGTACAGACATAATACACACAGTGATGTCACAGTACAGGGATAATACACACACTGATGTCACAGTACAGGGGTAATACGCACAGTGATGTCACAGTACATAGATAATATACACAGTGATGTTACAGTACAGGGATAATACACACAGTGATGTCACAGTACAGGGATAATACACACAGTGATGTCACAGTACATAGATAATACACACAGTGATGTCACAGTACATAGATAATACACACAGTGATGTCACAGTACAGGGATAATACACACAGTGAAGTCACAGTACAGGGGTAATACACACAGTGATGTCACAGTACAGGGATAATACACACAGTGATGTCACAGTACATAGATAATACACACAGTGATGTCACAGTACAGGGATAATACACACAGTGATGTCACAGTACAGAGATAATACACACAGTGATGCCACAGTACAGGGGTAATACACACAGTGATGTCACAGTACAGGGATAATACACACAGTGATGTCACAGTACATAGATAATACACACAGTGATGTCACAGTACAGGGATAATAAATATAGTGTTGACACTGGACAGAGATAAGGCACAGTGTGAAGTCCACCAGTATTGATCATCCACCAGAAATAATACTACCCTATCAGAATGTGTTGCAGTTTTCTATATGAGGCAGTCAGCTGTTGAACAATTGTAATGCTGCGTGTAGACAATTTCAAGGCACCTTGAAAATTGAATATATCTGATTCATTGTTGTATCATTGTGATAATTATTCAATCATTTCTATTAAAATTGGAGCCAGAGATTAATTGTAATACTAAGGTTTAGCTCGCTGATTCATCTCAGGCAAATCTGACTCTTCTCTGCTCATTTTCACATCACTTTGGAGAAGATTTTTATAGGTAAAAGGGTGAGATTTCACATAAGAGGGAATTCTAGAAAGGACATTTCATTCCCTAGCTGAGGGGTAAACCTAATTTTTCTGCTGCCTGAGGAGAGCTACAGAAGAGCACCCTCCTCTGCCCCATACAGTAGTGATGTATCCGGTTATTTTTCTCCATGCAGTTTCTCACATCCATGTCACCTTCTGTGCATCCTTGCCTGAGGGGGCTTGTAGTCTAATAGGGTAAAACCTGGTGACGGAAATACATGGGTATAAGAAGACACATCTCTCATATGGCTGGACCTTAAAGGGGTTGGCCACTTTACCTCATGTTTTTGTACTGTGATGTGCAAGTGTGGGGGGGCAGGATATTAGGTCATTTACCAATATACATCTATTTATAGTTCTGCTCCGCTTTTTTGATATGTAAAGTGAAGCCTCCTGTCTTTTACCTCATCAGCCAGACATTCCTGACCATAAAATGGCCGCAGATAGAGGGTCATGTGATCTCTAACTGTCCACGAACAATCGGCAGTATATAAGCAAGAACATTTTCCCACCATGCTCCACCTGAACCTGTCTTTTTGCAAAGCAGGTTGTAGTAGGACGGGGAGTAAATACGGGGCCAGTTCAATAAGTACCCGTGTTTGACGGCTGAGGGCCTTCCTGAGGGAAGTTGGTGTTATCATCATGTGCTGCCATCTAGCAAACGACAGCATAACAAACTGTAGAAGGATTGATTGGTTAGTTTGGATTTGGCAGCCATTTGAGTAAGACGTGTTTCGTGATTTTCGCTAAGAGCAGTATTGTTCTGTAATTCGCTTTTTTTTTTTGGATGGGAAAAAATGCGAGGAGATAAAACCAACATTGGATGCTGTTTATGGGGACACTTCGCCATCTATGACCACAGTTAGATATTGGTTCAACAAATTTAAATGTGGGGCGACCATCCGTTTTTGCTGTGGAGCAACCAGGACGCCCAGCAGACGTGGTTACCGAGGAAATCATTCAAAAAGTCCACGACATGATACATAATAAGTTGGTGGCCGCATTTGGCAAAAAAGAAGGTGCTGTAACGCACCAGCACATTCATCCGGAGTTGTCGCTGCCAAACTGCATGAATTGCGCTATGAATTGCTGCCGCAACCCCCGTGTTCACCCGATCTGGCTCCCTGTGACTTTTTCTAGTACCCTAACATGAAGAAATGGCTTGCGGGAAAAAAATTTTGCTCAAACGGGGAAGTCATCGCGGAGACAGAGGTGTATTTTGGAGAGTTCGACAAATCTATTTTTTGGAGGGGTTAAAAAATGTCAGCAACATAGGGGGGAAGTGAATCTTTCTAAAAGGGGACTATGTTGAAAATTTAAAAAAAAAACATTTTGAAACACGGGTACTTATTGAACCGCCCTCGTAAGAAATTGAGAAGTTCCAAAACTTTCTGCACCCAAGCAGAAAGAATCTATCCACTGCATACTGGACCAATCTAGCATCTCCCACCTTCCATGGAGACATACAACCAGGCAGGCTGCTGTGCGTTGTACTTACCTGTACTTAAGCCTCTATAATATATGAGACCGAGTTCTTCATGCGTATCATATGATCATATATGGTCCAAAATACCCATTTCTACTTGCAAAAGTGTCCAATATTTTGTTTAATGAATACTGATTTACAGCTCATTGCATTGCGTTTTACTGAAATAACTGATAAGTAAGGAGAGACATGACATGTACTGAGGACAGGGCGATGAATGTACCAGGGAAAAATGCCACATGGAGCAAAACAGATGGAACAGAGAAAAGACATGACAGATGGAGTGGACAAGGAATACAGACGAGAACTTGGCCGGGAACCTGGAGCTTCGGTGATGATCCCCCCTAATATTCTACACTCGCATAGAAGAATTGAGTGGTGATAGTGGTCCAAGGATGACTTGTGAAAGTTCACCTGATGATGAAGAATTGTTCTGTTTGAAATCATCTATTGGATCATCTTTAGACTATTCTTTATAAACATTTTAGACACAGTCCTCAAGTAATGGAACACTGTCCTAGAAAGTCAGTCTGATTTACATCCAATGGTTGCGCCTTATTAATTGTGTAGGTTGTAGTTAGGATTTAAATGAATCAGGTGACATTTACTATATATGGCCAGTGTGTTCGTGGATCATTTGTTCTACTTACTTACCATATATCACATGTATGATCACCTTTGAGCTATGTCTACAGGAGAAGGGACATACATGCAGCATATTAGCCCACCATCAGAATTGAGAATTATGGTGCATATAGTCATGTACAGTGTTTCAAGCTCCATTCTGACCACTGTACAACTATAGAGGTTTCGGTGGTTGCAGTTGCAAGGGGGCTCACCAGCCGCAATACAACACTTTGATCTGCTAAAGATCCTCCTAAGTCACTAAAGTTAAGCATCATAAATCATTCAGTCTAAATCTGTGCTCTGAGATTCATTACAAGTAATAAATCGAAAATAGCGGTAGGTAGTAATGTCGAAAATAGCAGTAGGTCATTATATAGTCATGTACCTGAGGCTATAGAGCAGTGGTGGCGAACCTATGGCACAGATGGCGCACAATCGAAAAGTGTCTGAAATGACTTCACCTTCATGAAGGTCAAACAGAATTTCAATAGAAATTCATTTATTTTGGTTGGTCTAATTATGTGCCAAAAAGCTGCGGCCAAATTGAGTGACAAAGAAAGTGTGAGTGTAAAAAAAAAGCTAAATTGTGGCGCCAACATGCTGTTAATAAACAAAACTGCCAAAAAATGGTGGAACAATAAATGCCCCCATTGTCTCCTGGTGCTGATTGTATGGGTCTTGTGAGCTTCTTGAAGGTACTTGAAGGAATAGTTGCATGGCGGCTCCAAGCTAAACTTTGGCAATGACTTTTTCACCTTGGCTTATAGCGTTTTAGTATCACATTCATTTACAGAAATGTAATATGTTTCTTTAGTTGCATTTTTTTCTGTCCTTTTTTATAGTCTCATTAGATAAAGCTACTATTTCCACTAGGGTTTTTGTCAGAGCTTATAATACCTTCCATTTCTGATCACATGTATTCATAGAGTGCTAGCTGTGCAGGTTATTACGACCAAGTACTATGAGTGTATTAGGTGATCTGTCTTCATGGCATCATCTAAAGCTGCAGGGCTCCAATACAAAGGTTGTACCAGGCCCACCAAACTATAATGTATTATTTATTATACCTATCTTATGAAATAGATACATTATAGGTTCCTTTAGGTTCCCAATTAAAGGTATGATTTTCTGCGTCCCCTATAAGAGGAGTTTTATAACAAAGATCAAACCCAATTTTGGCCCCAGCCAGGATAGAAATATGTCATGGTAGGCCATCTTCAAGGTAAGGAAATCCAACATATAAAAAAAAACGGAGGCTCACCTGGACACCTTCCTCAGCCAAATCAGTTTCTTTAACACTCCATACAGGTATATGTCTCCTTCACCAACCCCCTATGTGTCTGGTACATCCATTAATCACCTGTTAGAAGAGATGTCAGTGTTTAGATGAGGGTTGTAGCATCTTTACAGAGTACTGAGCACAGAGCCGCACATTGTAAAGTGGCTGATACTGGTATTGCAGTTGCAGCTCTACCCACTTAAATCACGGTTGAGAATGCGTCCATTGGTAAGAAGGGAAACCCAGTTTTCCGGAATGTTCTCATTCTTATGATCACTGGAGATTTCCTGTGGATAGGGAATAACTTCTTAAACTTTAAAGGAAACCTGCCTCTTAAGGTAGATCTGGTGGAAGGTTCCTCTAATCTACAGTAGGATAGCCATTTTAGGGTTGATCCTTTAGTCATCCAAATTTTTTTGAATTTTTAATGGCCCTTATATGCAAATTTACTAAAGAGGCCACTGGGGCGTGGAGTAGCCTGAGCTGAGGCTACATGGAGCGGCTACTACTTTTGCCTCTTGCAATCCGCCTACCAATTCATCTTCAGCTACGAGGATCTGCGCACTTTCATCTGCAAAGCCGGGTTCTGTGCATGCGCCGTAGCTCTGGCTTTGGGGCCAAGACCATGCAGCCGCTGGCCTGTGTTCTGCGCATGTGCAGAACCTGGCTTTGCGGACAAGTGTGCGTAGCTACTCATATCGCTGGCGATGAATTGGTTGTCGGATCGCAAGAAGCTACTCAAACGTGGAGTGGCCGAGCCATGCAGCCTCAGCTCTGGCTACTCCACACCCAGAAGCCTCTTTAGGGAATTTGCATATAAGCCATTAAAATTTATAAAAGACTTGTGGGCCTAAAGCATTTGTCCTAAAAAGGGCTATCCAACAGTAGATTAGAGCAGTGGTGGTGAACCTATGGCACGGGTGCCAGAGGCGGCACTCCAAGTGCTTTCTGTGGGCACCCGGGCCACCCCCCAGAACACCAGACAGGACTCAAAGAATTTTCCTGCAGTTCCACGCAACTTTAAAGATGCTGCTTTCAGTCATATTTTAAAGTGATACTTACTCGGCTACTTGGGACTGTAGGAAGAGGGAGAATGTGTAGACAGGTCCGAATTATCTATGGAGGACTTCCAGCTGGATTCTCTGTGTACAGAGGGACACTGGAAAGAAGCTGCAATTATGCAAATGTTCCCTCCTTTCTACTGTGTTGGTGTCCTCAGGAGGCCAGTATGATTGAACATTGTTGAAGAACAGGGAGCAATAAGTTACTGCATTAATTTTTTTGTTGGCACCTCACGATAAATGAGGATTTGGGGTTGCAGTTTGGGCACTCGGTTGCTAAAAGGTTCTCCATCACTGGATTAGAGGAACCTGCCACCAGATCTACCTTAAGAGGTAGATCTGTGGTGTTAAGATTCCTTTAAAGTGTGTAAAACCCCTTTAAATAAGATTTTGGTGTAGAATTTCTGGTACCAGGCCACAACCTCATGTCCTCATAGTCTATGCATCTTAATGAAGATGGATGTTATATATGATTGCTTGTGAAAGGTAAGCTGCAGAAGTGTTGAAATGACAGGCATCCCTCCAGACCGCATATATACATGCACACTCAACTTGGCCGAGCATGCATGTCCATTCAGTAAGGAAAATGGAGTCACTTCCACAGATCATGCACAAATCTAACTGGCCAAGTCCTTCTGTACTGTAGACTCCATCCATGTCCATATGCAGCCTCCAGGCAGCCGAGCATCCCGGGAAATGCCTGGAGAATACAGTAAACTGTGATATTGTATAGTGTTATTATATCCCTATGTAAACACGCTCCATTTCTGGCGGTCTGTTTAGCGACTCTGAGTAGATCTGTATTGTAGACGGCTGTAATTACAGTACGCCAGGTCTCCAGTGTCTCGCTTTATTGCTGGATGTGCTCGGTTTCATTGCAGCGCACCTCTGCGCTGTGTAATTATCACACCTTAACTCTTTATAGACCAGTGACTGAATCATTGCAGCGTGAAGTCATTTTACTTTGAGATGAGTTCCGCCCTGCACACTGCTCCATCTCAGACAATGAATCAGATGGGAACATGACGGCTCGCGGAGCCTACACTCACACCGCTAATGTATGGAAAGCGTATAACTTATTATGAATGAGGCCGACTTGCTCCGGTGGATGTAGAAGGGCATCTGAGTGCGAGAAAGTACTTTGGACTCAAGCATTTAGAGCAGGGCTGTTACCACGCTAAGTGCAAAGTTCCATTTCTAACATGATAATTAAAGCAAACTACGGTGTAAGTTTCCACAAGTCATCCCGCTAGAATGGAGACTGTCATTGTGCAGGTAGATGAATATTCATGGAAATGCATTCAAGTGCAGATCAAATGCCAGGCATAATGTCTACCTACACATCGCATATAGAGCAGAACTAATTTATAGAAGGTTTTCGCTATTTGCGGCTGCATAGGGCAATAAACAGGGGGTACCCATCCCCCATCCTTAAATACAGAGGTCATTGTATACAGTAGAGGTAACATAACTTATTAATGGTGAACCGTATGGAGGTCAACATATCTTTTGCATTCACAAAAATTATCTTTGGAAATGGGGGTCCACATAATACACAACACCCCCTCCATATGTTATAAATGACATTGGCATCAATTTAAAAGAAATCTGCCAGCAGGATCAAGGATTGTAATCCAAGCACTTACATGCTGTTGTTTGCCCCCTCTGTCAGGATACACTCTTTTTTTAGGTTCTTATGCGGTTGTTTTTTTACAAAAAAAGGCTTTACAAATTATGTAAATGAGGTTAAGCAGCTCTGGTGAGTGTTTCCATAATTCTAAAAGTTGATTTTAATGACTAATAATAATTCCTTTATATATAGCACACACAGATTACGCAGCGCTGCACAGAGCTTGACAAATTGGTCCCTGTCACCAATGGGGCTCACAATCTAATCAACCTACCAATATGTTTTCAAGTGTGGGAGGAAACCGGAGGACCCGGAGGAAACTCACGCAAAGGAAGGAGCCCATAGATAACAAATATAAGAAGATTATCACAGTCACGGTGCCTGGATCTATGAATAAATGTCCCTGGTTTATCACAATGGATTTAGATTTCCTTTAATTTAGCCGGGAGCCCCTCAGGTTCATCAGCCGAATGTGTAAAGCCCTTTTTTTTGTAGAAACAAGGGTATAAGAAGCTAAATTTGGCAAGTTCTGTGCAGCGCTGCGCAATCTGTGTGCGCTATATAAATAAAGAATTATTATTATTAAATGAAAAGTATACCCTGCATGAGGGGGCACATACCTGCATGTTGGTGTGCCTGTTTACTATCCATTTTTTTCTTTCTTTTGAGGTTAGCGCTCATGCTTTTATTTTATTTTATTTGTACGTATACATTATTATTATTATTATTACTATCCTTGATCCTGGTTGTAGATTTCCTTTTAAAATGAGTCATATTCTTTAACAATTGGTCTGGAAAAATTGTCTGCATCTCATCAATGTGCAGACCTCCCTGATCCTCCAGTGCTCAAAGCAATTGTATTATAGGTAAATCTATTCCTACACCACCCTAGTCAAAAAAAAATATAATCAAAGCAAAACAAAACAATATAATCAAAGTAAATCAATAAATTGCATGTACCTGAACTGGCTGCCATTGAAAAGTACAACTTGACCCACAAAAAAACAAGCCTTGATATTCAACTTTAAGCAAATACAGTTATGTAATTTATGTTTGGATCTTTAAATCAAAAATGGAGTTAACCTTATGGGGATACGTCATATACAATGCTTACATTCTGAAAAAGTGGAATTGTTGTAACCTTTAATCAGTATCGAGAAATCAACGTGCCCGATCCTTTTTTTTGGCAAGGCAGGTAAGTGTCACCTGAAGTGGTCACAAGACTTTGGAATGAATTTGGTTGATAGTTAAACCAACAATCCTCTAGTAACAATTGAAGCCATGTACATGATGTATACACTGGGGCAGATTTACTTACCGGTCAATCCGCGATCCCGCTGTGCGTTGTCGACGTTGAGCTTAGCGGGATTCACTAAGGTCGTGCGCCCGATATCCACTAGGTGTCACTGCTGCGCTGAAGTCTGCCGGGGCAATTCGGCGCAAATCAAAAATATTCGGGAAACCCAACGAAAATGCTCGATTCGGACCCTTAGTAAATGAGTCCCATTGTGTCACTTTGTATGACATTAGGGGAACATGCATCTTGTGTTATGGAGGTATTTTGGCTTGTTTGTCAGAATCTGCTTTTCAGTTTCTCCTAAAAACTGATGAGAAACAAATAGTGCATAAAAGGGATGTAAAAAGAATGCATTATGGGTCCGCCAACCCCTAACAAAAGACAGAAGGTAGAGCGTAAAGTACACAGCACTGTAGGAGTCCAGATACATTACTTCCAGGCTGTTGATGCCAAATGGAGATGATCCAGAGAGCGGATCTGTGAGCGGCATCGTAAGAGACTGAGCTTCTAGAACAGAGAGACGGGGCTGAAAAAAAAAGCAGCAATACTTTGCCGCAACAGTCAGAATAGTGTTGAATTTGCAGATATCAGGCAAGTATAACAAGTGTTATTAGATGGCCAAGCAACCTGGATAGAAACCACCACTCTAGTTGCCTCTTTGGAGAACTCTCTAACCACCAAGATCATTGCTTCCTCAACACCAAGCACTTAAGGGGTTGAGTCATCAGTGTTTCTGTTCTTATTAATGTAAATGTATTTGTAAATGTAAATGTCAGAATCAGGAATACATGACACGGGAAGGTAGGGATAGGGTAGGGAACTCTAATGGAGCATGGAAAAACGGTGCTGCATTCCCTTCAGTGGGGCCTCTGCCAGGACAAGGTCGAACCAAAGCAAGAAGAAAACATCACAGGGTAGCACAGACGGTTCTGCAGGTCTCTTCGCACCTGCCCAAAACCAAGCCAGATCTTTTTTGGGTAAACCCTTAAAAGAAATCTATCTACCATTAGAAACCATCATACTAAACCAGGGACACTTACTCATAGATCCAGTCACTGGGACTGTGATAATCTTCTAATATTTGTTATCTAATAAGCCCAAAAGCAACTAGAGAAGGGGCGGAGGACTGTAGGGGGTGGGTTGAAGCTTTCTGGAAGGTTTGGGGCTTGGCCTTTCACTCCTCCCGTGTGAGGTCACCGGAGGCGGTCTTTGGGGGCGGGTATGGACCCGCCCGGGGATTTTAAAAAGTTCGAGCGCACGTGGGGGGCCTCTTTCCTTCTGCCCCCTGGACGAAGAGGCGAGAAGTCAGAGACACCTCTGCAAATACCCAGCATGGCTTCCCTAGAAGATCAAATCCGTCAACTTGTGGCCCTGCAGCGCCTTGCTGCAGGGTTGGTTTAAGAAGCGGACGTCCCTGAAGAGGACACCCATCTCTCAGGATCGAATCCTCCTGCAGTGGCTTCCACCCTGGAGGGTACAGCCACCACCCCCGCCAGGCGGCCCGCCACCCTGTCACCACCACTCACCCATTGCTCCTCACCTCCTCCACGTGAGCAGCTGGCAGAAGAAAGAGGACGTCCCATGAGGAACATCAGGCCTCCTGTCCGCCTGAGCCCAGGATCACCTGCACCAGCCAGGAAGCGCGGCCCCGCCCCAGAAGAAGATGGCGTCACCCAGACCACGTGGGGCACCGACTGCCCCGGAGGATCGTTGTGGGATCCCTGCAGAGAAGACTGCAAGGGGTAAGCGCGTTGCATCCCCTGCCCGGTGCCCCAGCGCTCCTGCCCGATCCCCTGCCCGGCACCCCAGCGCTCCTGCCCGCTCCCCTGCCCGGCACCCCAGCGCTGCGGCTCGCTCCCCTGCCAGGCACCCCAGCGCTGCGGCTCGCTCATCCTCTCACCCTGCCAGCATGTCGCACCAGCGGGGGTCGCAGATGGTGTTAGGAGGGAGGAGGCTGCTCCGTGGCGGATGTTACACAGGCCCTAAGGCGTTGGAAGATGCCCACATGCGAAGTTGGTTCCTAAGTTTCGGAGGAACACAAGAGGGCCGTGCAAGTTCTTAAATTTTTTAATTTATGTTATTTAATCATTTAATTTTGTGTTAATAAATGCTGTGGCCTTCCCACATTTCCATAATATTAGTTTCCCGGTCTTTTAATAAGTAATGTAACTTGTAGGTATAAAGGTCAAGTACCATATTTAAGGTTTGGGTTTGTCAATCCCTACAGTCTAATAAGCCCCAAAGCAACTAGAGAAGGGGCGGAGGACTGAAGGGGGTGGGTTGAAGCTTTCTGGAAGGTTTGGGGCTTGGCCTTTCACTCCTCCCGTGTGAGGTCATCGGAGGCGGTCTTTGGGGGCGGGTATGGACCCGCCCGGGGGTTTTAAAAAGTTTGAGCGCACGTGGGGGGGGGGGTCTCTTTCCTTCTGCCCCCTGGACCGAAGAGACGAGAAGTCTCCCTCCCCCCCTGCCCTCTGATTTGGTTATTTTCAGTTTCTTCTTTCCTCGGTTATGGCTGTTTCCTTCTGTTTTCCTACAGTTGTCACAGCAAAAGGCGGATGTTAGATGCCCACATGCGTTGGAAGATGCCCACATGCTGGCTGCAGGGCCCCAGCTGCCATTTCGGGCGAAGTTGGTTCCTAAGTTTCGGAAGAACACAAGAGGGCCGTGCAAGTTCTTAAATGTTTTAATTTATGTTATTTAATAATTTAATTTTGTGTTAATAAATGCTGTGGCCTACCCACATTTCCATAAAATTAGTTTCCCGGTCTTTTAATAAGTAATGTAACTTGTAGCTAGAAAGGTCAAGTACCATATTTAAGATTTGGGTTTGTCAATCCCTACAATCCATGGCATCCTCCTTCCTTCTGAAATTATGCAGCAGATGGCCTAAGGGGGGAGTTACCAGAGACTCTCCATGCTGCAGTTTTAGAGGCTTTTAAACTGTCCAGGAACATGTCTTCCCGTTCCCCTTGGCACTACCCCCTCCCTCTGCCTGCTGTAATCTCACAAAATGGGATGGGGAAGTGTAACAGCCCGGGAAGCTACAGCATATAGGAGCTCTGGTGACGCCCCCAGAGTCCTTCTGGCTCATTAGCATAATTTAAAAGCTAATTTTAGAAGGAAGGAGGCCTGGATCTATGAGTAAGTGTCCCTGGTTCATCATTCTTGATCTTGATGGTAGATTTCTTTTAGAGGCTCAAAGAAAACATAATCTACCAAGCCAATTCTTCTTTTATTGGTTATTTCAGTCCTGTCCCAAAATTTACCTACAGTATCTGGATCTGGCATAGTTTTTTTTTCATCTAAATCTATTCACATGGGGTGACACGGTGGCTTAGTGGTTAGCATTACAGCCTTGCAGCGCTGAGGTCCTGGGTTCTAGTCCCTCCCAGGTCAATATCTGCAAAGAGTTTATATTTACTCTACATGTTTGCATGGTTTCCTCCAGGTCCTCCGATTTCCTCCCACACTCCAAAACATACTGGTAGGTTGATTAGATTGTGAGCCCCATTGGGGACAGGGACTGATTTGGCAAACTCTGTGCAGCGCTGCATAATCTGTGTGCGCTATATAAATAAAGAATTATTATTATTCACATATATCATAACTAACACATAAATGTTTATATAGACATGGAAAATTGCACCCAAGCAAAAATAGTTTGTAACATCAGCTTCTTTTTTTTATAGTGCATTTTGTATATGTTTTTGTCCTTTAAACAGCTCCACAGCAAATCTGGCTGTTTCTATCTACCACGTGCCAGCAGTGATATAGTTAATCCTCGGCCCAGCTGGATACGGCAGTGTGCTCCAGAATAGAGGAGAAAAAATAACACTCGGGTCAAGGATGGGGGGACGCTGCTCACATCTGTATCCAGGAGCGGGGAAGCAGAACTGCAGGTGTGTACAGGAGCCGAGCTTATTAGCCAGATCTCGCTGAGCGAAATAGTTAACGCCGCTGTTATTGATGCCTTGCAGTTTAATACACAAGACAAGATTGCGTCGGCCCCGGCTGAGAATACGGAGTGGGGGGGCGGCAGGATTTGTCAGATATTATTTTCTCTGTTCTTCCATTGGCTGCTCCTGTGATTTTACTTTAATCTTTCCTCTACTATTTTCCATATCACACAGGAAAGCAGCTTCTAAACAATCCCAGCAGGTCCTCCCTTTATTCACCCATCTTTAATCTGAATACAGTGTCATCTACAAGGTGCGGGAAAAGCACAGAAACCCCTGTAGAGGGAGAAGCGGGAAAAACGGCTTTTCTTAATAATAATTGCCATTCTTGGAAGTGAATCAGATCTGGCTTTGCATGATAATTCGGGGAGGTCTGTGATAATTATTCTATGGATGTGCCCTGTCATTTTCTATGAATGCAGATGGATACAATAATGAGTCGCTATTCACGCTCCTTGGTAATATCATAGAGGTGTATGTTGTATAGACATATACAATGGTGTCGGTATATAGGATCAATGCTGGGATGGGGGGACGTGTGTGCATTACTATGCACCCAGCACTGTTACATCAATGTATTGAATATGGGCGATCAGAGGAAGATAATGAAGATGTATGCGCTTAGTTAAAGAGTAGGGGATTCTGATGAAGACTAAACACTGGAACCCATAGTAATCACTACATATTGCCAGGGGAACTGCAGTCTAGTATTATATACCAGCAATTCCAATGAATGGCTAACCGTGTAAAGAATGGATAGAGCAGGTCCTCCTCCATACGGCTCCATAGATCATAGGGACAGAGTCATTATTATGTTCACTAATTTTGCCTCTGATCCATTTAATGGAAACATGTCTGCCCATCTGCAACCACTAAATCACCAGACAATGCCCTTATCCAGCTGCGGTTTAGGGTCGCGACCTGTTGAAGAGGGCTGTGGAGTCGGTAAGCCGGTAACGCTGACCCAGGGGCGTAACTACTGTGGTAGCAGCCATAGCAATTGCTATGGGGCCCACAGTGTCCAGGGGCCCCGTCATGCAACCTAACACCATTATATACATATTTTCCTGCACATTGTATAGTATATTATGTATATAACATATATGTGATGTTTATGTCCTGTGTGTATATATGCTGTACTTCTGTATATGGCACTATGTGGGTGTATATGTGTTGTGTATATGCTCTATATGTTGTAAGTGTATAAATGTGTGTATGAGTGAAGACTGTATGTCTAAGTACATTTTAAAGTGGGAAGGGGGGCCCCATTCTAAAGTCCGCTATGGGGCCCTGTCTTTCCTTGTTACGCCCCTGCGCTAACCCCTCAGTTTGCTTAACTTCAACTCTGACTCCATCTCCACCAAAATGGTCCCAAACTAAACAGTCCTGTTTTTCTGGTCACTCTAGCAGTTGTAGCATGAGAGTAGACTTTCCTTCCCAGTGCCTTTTTCCTCTGATCTGTAACGGAGGAGCTTCATAACTGAGCATGTACATAAAATGCAGCCACATTCATCTCAACTAAAAGCCTAGATGAGGGGTCTATGTTTCCATACATTGGTGTATTTTGTTGCAGGAATGTGAAATTGCATAGAAAGTACAATATTGTAGCTGGACTTTGAACACTAAGGATGTCTTCTCACATTTCTGTGTTCTTTTCTCTGTGCATTCAAACTGCAAATCAGACACTTCCTCTGCTGTAATATCTAAGCAGCAGCCTGTTCCTGCTGTTACTCAAAGAAGAGGGGACCGGCTGTGCTGTGATATCCCACACAGGAGTCCAGCTACAATCGGAATTCAGGTTGAAAAAACAGACCTCTATTTCTGGCAGGTAAAAACTTGACACTGATATACACAAATATCAAGCAAACATGTTCAGTCAATCCCAGTTTGTCTATTGTGAATCTCAATTGGATCAAGTCAATGAAAAAATACACACATGGGAACTCTGTGATAAAATTGCACACGACAGGAACCAGATGTCTGCATCAGATTATTTTTTCAGGCTTTGTCTTCAAGCAAACAAATTTTACCTTTTAAATTTTAAAGGGGACTTGGAAACTAAAAAATCCACTGGTGCTCCTGCTGCTATATCGTGCCTGCAGAATCTGCTCAGATCCTCCTGCTCTATAACATGCTGCCTGCAGATAGGACACTATGTACAATCTTCTCAGATCCTCCTGCTCTATAACATGCTGCCTTCAGGTAGGACACTATGTACAATCTGCTAAGCTCCTCCTGCTCTATAACATGCTGCCTGCAGATAGGACACTATGTACAATCTGCTCAGCTCCTCCTGCTCTATTACCTGCTCCTGCAGATATGACACCAATTTACAATCTGCTCAGCTCCTCCTGCTCTATAACATTCTGCCTGCAGATAGGACACTATGGGGCTTGTTTACTAAGGGTCTGTGGACGCACTTTTTTCGGGGATTGCGCCACTGGGACAGGTATTTAACCGGGGATTTTGGCACACGCGATCGTACCAGAAATCGGGGGTGGGCCGTCGGACGATCCGACTGATTCGGACCGAGCGTGGGATTTAACAAGACATGCACTTACATGCACCGGGAATAAGAAGGTGAACTCGGCGGACCTGAGCAGGGCAGTGACACATGCAGGATATCAAGCGCATGATCTTAGTGAATTGCGGCACAGTGCATTCCGAACAGACAATGCACTCAGCTCCCCCTGATCTATAACATGCTGCTGTCAGATCTGACACCACATTCAATATGACATAAAGATGAGGACACCAGTAGATGATGGTATCAGCCATGAAAGACTCAGGGATTGAGGGAGATTTTAATAGTGAATGTTCCAGTTCAGGGACATGAGACATTGAGCTCAGAGCATGAGCAGCAGAGTATTAGATCAGTAAGTGTCATCCAGCGACAGAAGCATCTCCTAAGCGCCCTGCAGGCTGCTCACATATAAATGGCTGCTGATTAGGTTTGCATGCAAAATGTAGTGGTAACATTAATGGGTTTAAGCATCTGTGCCAAGTCCCTGCCAGCGATAAGGCTGTCAGCATGTGAATTGTATGTGTGAATGTTTCTTTTTAAGATCTAATTGTCAATGCAAATCTGACACATCTCCATATACAGAACATGGAGAAATCTAGGAACATAGATCTGAAAATTGTATGAAATGTAACCTTATGAAGATGCTGATGAGATTGTGCGCAGCGCGGTGTCCTGGAATATGTCACATGTCCTGACAACCCCATGTGGACAAATCCCAACCCCAATGCACA
This sequence comes from Engystomops pustulosus, assembly GCF_040894005.1. Taxonomy (NCBI): domain Eukaryota; kingdom Metazoa; phylum Chordata; class Amphibia; order Anura; family Leptodactylidae; genus Engystomops; species Engystomops pustulosus. The sequence continues at coordinate 155,196,665 of NC_092416.1, read as the reverse complement.
CATCACCTAAGAAGTCCCACTGTAATTAACTGTACCACTGCCTATAACTCCAAAGTGGGCAACAAAAACATTGTACCAGGTAATGAATGGCTCATTGACCAGGGCAAAAGGTAGGTATCAGGCATCGAGTGGGATGAGGACTGTAATTGGGTGTCCAAGATAAGATTGGACATTAGTGTCCAGGCAGTCAGGCCCGGTAGATCATGGTTTCTTCTGAAGTTGGCTTACCTAACTATAAGATGATGCCATCATTGTTGGAGGAGAAATGGGTCATGTAGAGAGACTCTACTAGCAACTCCCTACCGGGCCTACAGATGCCTCCGATGCTCTTGCACCACTTCCGATTTTCCCAGGAATGGATTTTCTTCTCATCCATGTATATTGCTCTTCCATCTGACCTTAGCTTTGATCCTGACTATGCTCCTGCCCTTGTCCTTCTGAGCTGTTTGCTTTGCACCTGCTGTTCTACTTCTCATTATCTTCCTGGTAACTTCTGACTTGTGGCAATATTCTGATTTAGTATTAGAGCAGCTTTAATGCAAAGGTGCTGTATATTAAAAGATAGGGCTAAATACAAGGTAGATAGTAAGTACTATGGAAACAAACTCAATAATGGGGCTCATTTACTAAGGGCCCGAATCACTCATTTTCATCGGGTTTACCGAAAATTACTGTTTAGCGCCGTTTTGCCCCGGGTTTTTGCCTCACGCGATCGGATTGTGATGCATCGGCACCGGGTTTCACGCGACGGAAATCAGGGGTGTGGCCGTCGGAAAACTCGACAGATTCGGAAAAAACCCAGTATTTTTTTTTTAAAATGTGTCTCTTGACACGCACCTACATGCACCAGGGAGAGGATGGTGAACTCCGGCGAACCTCGGTGGACCTTGGCGCAGCAGCGACACCTGGTGTATATCGGGTGCACAACCTTAGTGAATCCCGGCAATCTCCGAATCAACGTTGGACAACACGCTGCTGGATCGCGAATGGACCGGGTAAGTAAATGAGCCCCAATATCTGAACTGCAACAAGTGGATCCTGTCCATAAGGGCTCACAATCTGAAGTAGATACACGTAGACCATAGGTTAAAATAAGTTATCATATGGCAACATTCTCATTATAACCCTTAAGTGTCGGTGCGGACCACATTGCAGCCCCTAAAGTGACAATCCTGGGGACAGTTAATGAAATCTGCAGGGGTCTAGAGTGAAGAATTTCTTGATCTTTCAGACTTTTGTTCTGGATTACCAGCAATTGGGTACAATTATATACTGCAAATGTTTCACTATGGATTTTGGCAGAATATTTCACATGAAGATTTTCCAAAATTTTGTTGTGCATTTGTTGGATTGCAAAGGGTTAAAAGTAAATGACATACAGCGTGCTGAAAATTCACACCGCACCATGCCCGTATTCGCACTGATTTTTTTTGGATAGTTTTTTTTTTGGATAGACTTGTTAAAACCTACGTTGCCGCTAGGGAACATTGTGCTGATTATCTGGATGGAAAATCCACAGGTCATCCACAAGTTGTGGGCATAACATTTTATGTGTCATTCTCTGCTTATAAACCTCCTCTGCAGATCTCTGTTCACTTTCCGGCAGACGACATAATGCCGGTGTACGACTTGACCACGGGGACCTCTAAGTGTTGTATTCTGTGGAAAAATAGTGATAGATTACGGGACCAGTGTGGCGGTGTCATGTTAAAACCGTGAGGACAAAATGCGGGTGACAGGTGTCTTGAATCGTCTTATGAGAGTGAGCACCAAATCACTATTAAATGCCCTGTTACTATGAGGCTCAGGCCATTTATCACATTCTCTCCTTGGAAAAAAAAATCCTTAACTCCTTCCTACAGGGAGCCATCAATCGTCTTGCCGGTCTGAAGACATTAGGATGATACGAGGAAGTCTGGATAGACCTTCAAGCTTAGAGATAGGTTATAAGAGAGGGCACCATGCTGGAGGGAAAAAAAAAGACACCTACACAACATGTGAGGAGAAGGAGTCAGATGTGTGACATCTATGTCTTGTGCTCGAAGGATAAAGGACATGTATAAAAGGGCAATGGGGAACCGTAAGTAATGAGAAAAACCAAGAAGATAGCGACAAGATCTTACTATGTCGATGGAAATGAGACATTGCCTCACAATGTACAGACGTACCGCAGATAAGGACAGTCTGACCTGGTCTGCCGTGTAATAAAATATCACATTCTAGGTCCCGATGGGTTGACTTGGAATACACTGATCAGCCATAAGACAGGTGAAGGGAAGAACACAGATTATCTTGGCACCTGTCAAGGTTGAAATATATTGGGAAGTGGGAGAACAGTCAGTTCTTGAGGATGATGGAAAAGACACAGAATTGGATTACTTTGTCACGGCTAGACTACTGGGTCAGAGCGTCTTCAAAATAACAGGACTTGTTTCTAGTATTTATTGCCTAGTAGTACCGAACTAGAAGGAAGAAAAACCCATTCACTGTTACCAGCTGTGTGTGCGGAGCATATGCCATTCCCATAGGTCAGATCTCACAGAAAAGCTAGAATTTGGTGAAAAAGTTACAACTCATTAGGAACGATAATAAAACATACAAAGTCTAGTCAGAGTGTCCATGGTCAACCCACTTATGAAAGTGCCTAAAATGGGTATAGTGGTAGCAAGAGGAGGAATGGAGGAATTGAAGATGGCAACTGGTATGATGAATCATGATGATACACAGCATGCAAACACATGGCATCTGTATGCAGTTAGTAAGAAGGACAAGCCAGGAGATGTTTCGGGCAATGTTCTCCTTGGAAAGGTGGGATCTGATATCTATATGTGGTAGTCTGTGAGATAAACCACCTACCTAATCAATCAAACCCCTCCATTTACAAACCAGTGGTATTCCATTAAAACAATGGCCTTCCTTGCCACCAGGGCTGTGAAAAGTGGTTTTCCAACAAACAAAAGTTAGGCCCTATTCACGGGAAAGGGCCTAACATGCTGATCAGTGGGGGTCTCATTGATGAGGCCTCCACAGATCACGAAAACAAGGGGTCCGATGGGGTCGTATGTACCTCAGTCGGACCCCTAGTTGCCCCGTCAGAGTATTGGATCAGATGGCCGCACATGACCGTGGATATGGCCTAACTTTTGTTTGTGGGAAAACCCCTTTAAGCAGAACCTCTGACTGCTCAATTTAAACATGGGGCATATTAAAGTGATACATTTAGAGTAATGATAAGACTTTTTATCACCATTATGAAGATACAATAAACAAGTTGTTTAGGTAGAGCATAAAAAACATTATTGGAACACGTTATTGGAACGCAACCTTAGGACTATAACTTTAATAGAAATCAGTTTTCCCCTCATATTCTATGAATAGGGTATAGAATACAATGGAGTCACTAACCTCTACAAACATGAACTCAGAGGAAAAGCAAACTAAAACATAAAGCAGTATACAGAGAGAACAAACCCTGTACAATCCTACCATAATCTAGTTTTCCTGATCACACCAATAGTTCTTAGATAAGTGCCGACTTTCCTTCCCCTATGATCTGTAGAGAAGGAGCTTCAGTGCTGAGCATGTACATAATGTGTAGTCTCAATCATCTCAACTAAATCATATAAACATCATCAGAGAAAAAGCAAACTAAATATAGAGAATATACACTGGACAATTAATTTATGCACAGTTTATTAAAACTTTAGATATGCTAAGTATTTACTTTAATCCTGATTTTCTGGTCACTCTAGCAGTGCTAGATGAGTGCAAGCGTTCCCAGTGCCCGTTTAATGGAATCTGTAGGGAAGGGATATTTCATAATTTCCCCAAATTCTTATGAAAGAAAATATTCAGCACATACTGGAGTGATCTAATTGTAACTATTTATTATATATTTTTGGAATCTGTGTCGTTCCATTTTATTCCGACTCCACAACTCTGTTTGCCACACTTGACAAAGGGTTCCAGGAGACGACTTGGCCTGCATGTTCTTCAGATCTTAAGTCCAGTCCTTGAAGGCTTCAACTCACAACACAAAGAAGTTAAAGAGGTTTTCCATTAATTACTACTGATGGCCACTACAAAGACCCCCACAACAATCAACTATTGATGGCCTATCCCAAGCAAAGGCCATAAATAATTTAATTAATCAATTTCAACAATTTGTCCTTCTCATGATGATATGAAATTCACAGATTGTGTATAAGAAGCTTAAATCTGCGTACAGGCCCCTTTATGTGTGAATTAAATAAAGGAAATATAAAAATGGAAATGAGCCAGCGCCGTTCACATGCATCATGAATAATGAAAACTATAGCTGACGACGCAGCTGCGCAAATATATATC